>NC_081569.1:38219485-38391712 GCF_022355385.1 Mustela nigripes | reverse complement strand
TTTTTTTTTTTTTTTTTTTTTTTAATGGATCGTACTTTTGGTGTTATATCTGAGAAATCCTTGTCTAATTCAAGGTCATAAAGGTTTTCTCCTTGGATTTTTGTAATTTTTGCTCTTACATTTTGTCCTATCATGCATTTTGAGTCAATTTTGTGCAGCCACAACTTTTAGCCCCTTCTCTGGATGGATGAGGAGACCAAAGCAAAGGGGCTGAGCTCAGGTTCTAAAGCAAACTCAAGACAGAACTAACATAAATCATTAGGGTTCCTTCCAGATCAACTGTTTGCTTTGACAGAGTTCATTGGAGTCCACATCTAACTGTTTTGAGGCCACGTGATAGTTGCCTCTAACTTCATTAAGAGTCCTCCTGCATGTCTGAGCCAGGTGTTTCTTATCAGCTCGGGACACTGCATCTGTCCCTCAACTCAGTAGAAGCACAGTTACATAGCCTTATTGTTTATAGACTTGGAGCCAGCTGAGCCCATCCCATCGGCATTTCTTCTAGCTAAACAGCTTTGGCTTCTTTTCCTCCCAGGAGGCTGTTTCTGCCCCTCCCAGGCCTTGCATTGCATCTCCACACTAATGTCCTGTACGTGGCACTTGCCACTTGGTATTGAACATTACGGCTTGGAAAGCCAGGGCAGGCTGGGAACGTGTAGTGGGGTGGATTTCCCAGAGAGGGCTGGAGGGAAAGCAGCTGCCAACTTGAATTCCAATGAGTCGAGCAAGGCAGCTGGAATTGTTAAGCCTTTCAGTTTCTGGAGATCACTTGGGGAGAGGGAAGGCCAGGGCAGAAGGACCTATGAGGAAAGCTTGAACCAAGGGAACTCAAGAATCATACACATCACTCAAACACAGAGATTTCTATTTATACTCTCACAGTTTGGGTCCAACTACAAGATTTGTTCTTTCACCTGGTCCTAGAAAGATCACATCAGCAATGATCTGCCTCTTGATGAAGCAAGTTTTGAAACTGTCATAGTTTGACAGCGGTGAGCTGGGAGCAACAGAGATGTCCATCTCTATGAGAATGGGGGAGGGCTTCCCGGAGGAGGCAAGCTGCAGACATTCTGCAGCAGAGGGACACGACAAACCAGGCATGCATGCACACAAGAGTGTAGAAAGACGTTTCATATAGAGTTGAGGACAGAAGAGGAGAAACAGTAAGACCTACAGCATAACATAAATTACATTAGTCCAAACCACACACACCCTTCAACATGACAATCCACACTTTAAAAGCATACATGCTTGTATCAGGCCATATGTTCAGCACATTAGAACAGATGTCTGGTGTGGGGAGGGAAGTTAGAGAGGGGTCCGTGTTAGTTTCCTGTGGCTACTAGAACCAAGTCATACAAACTGGGTGGTATGGGGAACATCCCTGTATATGCTCACCATTTGGGAGACCAGATGTCTAAAATCAGTATCACTGTGCTGGAAACAAGGATCCAGCCCTTCTGGGGAAGAATCCACTTAGCCTCTTCCAGCTTCTGGTGGCTGCCGGCACTCCTTGACTTGTGGCTGCATCACGCCAGTGTTGAAGGCCAGCATCTTCAAGTGTCTCTGCTCCACGGTCCAAGTACCTCCTCCTCTGTACATGTCAAAGGATATGTGTGTTTACGGTTACGGTCCAGCCAGATGATCTGGGATTTAATCTCTCCATTGTAAACTCCTTAATCTCATCTGCAGATACCACTCCCCCCGCCCTCCTTTGCCATGTGAGGTGACATTCACAGGTTTCAGGGATTCAGAGGTGGCTATCTTCAGGGGAGCCATTTTTCTCAGCCTCTGAGAGGGCCCTTTACTCTTTTTCTTTCACACCTCTCACGCAATCTTTAGAAATCATGTTGACTCAACCTTCTTCTAGAATTAACTGACTCCTACCACCTCAGAGGGCTCCAGGAAGCCTAGCTGAAGCCACCACCACTCCTCATGGGTCCCTTAGCTTATTACCTCCTTGTTTCTCTACAATGCACTGTCTACACAGCAGCCAGAGTATCTTTTTTAAAACTTTAGTCAGATCATATTAACTCTTCTGCTTCTCGTTTTCTTTCTTTCTTTTTTTAAACTCTTCTTTCTTTTCATAACATTTATTCACCAGTGTCCTTATATTTATTGTTAACCTACTTGTCAATTTCCACGACTCGCATAAGCCTTGTCAGAGCAAAGGCTTGGCCTTTTTTATTCTCAGCAGGATAAAACAGTGCCTAACCCATTGTAGATACTCTAAATAGTTGTCAAATGAATGAGCAAAGGGAACAAAGTAAATATAAAGAGAAAGGGGCTTTGCAAAGACCCCTGTGTAGGTGTGTCATAAACTAAGGTGTACAACTTAACGCCTTTTATCATCCCAAGCACAATTTATCTAGAGCGCTAAGGTTACA
This sequence comes from Mustela nigripes, assembly GCF_022355385.1. Taxonomy (NCBI): domain Eukaryota; kingdom Metazoa; phylum Chordata; class Mammalia; order Carnivora; family Mustelidae; genus Mustela; species Mustela nigripes. The sequence continues at coordinate 38,389,325 of NC_081569.1, read as the reverse complement.
TCACAGGGTGGATGGATTTACTTTCAGGCCACACCTGAGCCCGGGCTCAGTGAGTGGACACGGCTCCTGAGCCACTCCTCCAGTACCTGACTCCCCAGGGCTGTGTGGACTTTGAGAACAGACTGACTTGGAAGTCCTGGGTAGATTATCTTGGGCAAGTTATTCAAACTCTGAGGCTTAGTATTCTAATCTGCTAAATGAGGATTTTAATTCCTATATGGCAGGATTAGAAATAATGTAGTTAAAGTTCTTGCCATTCTGTTCTATACCCACGTGGCCCTTCATTCCATCAAACTTGGAGATCCATGGCTTTATAGTGATACCGTTGGCTGGGGCCACAGAATGAACTCCATAGAAGAACCCTCATTACTTCATGTCATGGTTTTCCCATAGCAAAACATTGTTCTTTGTATACTGTGCTATTGGCCCATAGAAAACATTGATTAGTGATCGAGTTAGGCATCTCAGTATCTGGGAAGGCACCATCTGTCCCAGCCACAAAGAGAGCCTACCTTCCTCAGTCCTTTGAGAGTGTCACAGGTTCACCCCAGGCATAGCCCTTCCCACTCTGGATTGTAATGGCCTGCGGAATGGTCTATGCCTCATACCAGAGCTCCTTGTGGAAAGGCACTGTGTCTTAGTCATCCATCTTTGTACATTGGTTATTTAATGGGTAAATGATATGTAACATACATTTTCTACCACTAGTACAATTTAATTCAATTCATTTTCAATTAAACTCAATTCCATTCAATGAGCATGGCTCGATGCCATGTGTTTTGTTCTAGAGACTATGTGTTATTCCCTCTGTGGGGACAGAACCTCCTGTCTTCTGCTGGGACTGGAGAGGAGCAGTTGCTAGGCTGATGATCAAGCAAGGAGACAAGCTCTGGGGCTCTAACTGCTCCTTGAAAAGATTTTCACCAATTCTTCTGTTTTTAACTTCTGCTTTACCCCCTGCTTTTGGATATACTTGATGCCACCAACTTCTGGGCATTTTGAGAGCTCTGCATGATAAACTGGGCTGCTTCTGGTCTTCACAATAATGGCTTATGATGCAGATTTCTCAGGACAGTGAGGTCAGGTACCACCTGTCCATTTGCTTTCTAGTTTCAAAAACCATGTTACTCTATTTTCCTCTTCTCTGTACTTGTTCTTGTGCATTCATGCCCACTTCTTCTTCCAACATTTTAGTAGAGTTTAAGTAGGAAACACATCTGTGTTTTTTAAGAGTGTTTTTGCATTCTTCTCTTATTGCTTCATAACAAATTACTACACATTTAGTGGCTTAGAACACATTTATTATCTTATCATTCTGGAGGGTAGAAGCCCAACCTGAGTCTTACTAGGCTAAGATGTTGTCTGGGTTGCATTTCTTTTTGGTGCCTTTGAATGTGAGACTCTGTTTTCTTACCTTTTCCATCTTCTTGAAGCTGACATCTTTCCTTGGATTATGGCCCCTTCCTCCACCTTCAAAGTCAGTGACAGTGGGCCAAGCTCTTCCACATGGCATCATGAAGACCCACTCTTCCACCCTTCAGGACTCTTGTGATTACACTGAGACCACCCACATAATCCAGAATAATTTTCCTATTTGGTTTTTTTTAAAAGATTTTATTTATTTATTATTTGTTAGAGAGAGAGAGAGAGAGAGATAGCACACAAGCAGGCAGAGAGGCAGGCAGAGGCAGAGAGAGAAGCAGGCTCCCCACTGAGCAAGGAGCCTGATGCTGAACTCGATCCTAGGACCCTGGGATCATGACCTGAGCTGAAGGCAGTGGTTTAACCGATTGAGCCACCCAGGCATCCCAATTTTCCCATTTGAAAGTTAGCAAATTAGGAATCCCATCTTCCATTGTAATTCCCTTTCTCATGCAAGGTAAACATATTTAGAGGTTCCAGAGATTAGGGCATAGGCATTGGGTGGGGTGGGGGCCTTATTCTGCCCATGGCAGAATCATTCCTTGGAACTTTGAAATTAAGTTTGCCACCATCTTCTTCCAAGACTTAACATGACTCCAGATTTCAAAGAAACTTAAACTTCTCATACAACCCACACTTCTTACATGTTTTGTAGCAGCTTCCAAAGATGTATAGAAAATGAGTAATACTTTCTCTGGTGTCGTTTGGCTCCTGCAACAAAGTAGTGGAAAGGCTTTTGTTTGAAGAACTTCATATAATTGTAGTGGGCTAAATAGTGTCTCCCCAAAACATATGCCTGAATCCTAACCTCCCAGTACCTATGAATGTGAATGTACTGGGACATGGGGTCTGGGCAAATGGAATTAAGTTAAGGATCTCAAGATGAGATCATCCTGGATTTAGGGTGGTCCCCAAATTCAATGAATGGGGTCCTTGTAAGAAAAAGAAGAGTGAAATTTGAGACACAGAGACATAGAGGGAAAGGTCATTTAAAGATGGAGGCAGAGACTAAAGGACGTCCACAGACCATGGAATGCCAAGATGGCTAGCAACCATCAAAAGCTGGGAGAGACATGGAATATATTGTCCCTCAGAGCCTTCACAAGGAACCCACTCTGCTGACACCTTGATTTTGGACTTCTGGCCTTCACCACTATGTGAGAATGAGTTTCTGGGGTTTTATTCAAGGCTCCCACTTTGTGGTGCATTGTGTTGGAAGCCCTAGGAAACAAATACGATAAACCATTAGCTGGCTTCTTTTCCAAGTGGTAAAATCACAGGTTGCATTAACTGCGTTTTACTCAGAGAGACCATTTGTTCACTGCTAGGAGCGTCTCTGCGATGTTTAGAATATTTACAGGCCATGTCTATAAAGGCAAAAGCAAGTAGAGATGGAAATTGCAGTGGTCCACCCCCCCCTTATCTGCTGGGGGTACATTCCAAGATGCCCAGCGGATCCCTGAAATTGCCAATAGTATATTGTGCTGTACTTATCCTTCTTCTGGTGATGACGTGAGTTGGTAAAATGCCCATGCAAATACGTGAAGGGAGAGGAAGGATGTAGGCCCTGCGACGTAGTGTTAGACCACTACCCAGCTTCTGATTTTATTTCAGAAGGAGGATCATCTGCTTCTAGGCAAAGGTTGACCGAGGGTAACTAAAGCCACAGAGGGTTAAACCAGAGTTAAGGGGACTGAGAGGAGGCACTGTGGTCCTTTGGTAATAAAACCTAACATTTACTGAGCCAAACTCTGGGTTAAATGTCAGTCATTAATTTATGGAATCTTCATAATAACTCTACGAGGGAGCTACTATAATAAGCTGTTTTTGATAAGCTTGGAAACTGCAACAGAGAGAGGTAAAACAACAGAAAAAACATTCTTTTGGTGGAGGGGTGAGGAGCAGAGGGGGAGAGAATCTCAAGCAGGCTCCGCACCCAGCACGTGAGCTGACGTGGGATTCGATCTCACAACCCCGAGATCATGACCTGAGCTGAAACTAAGAGTTGGATGCTTAACTGACTGAGCTACCCAGGCGCCCCCAGAGAAAACATTCTAACTGGGTTCGTTCAAGACTCCTAAGCAATTAGGCCTGAAGATCCTGATGGGCAGTTGAAGACTGATCACATCTTCCAAGTAATTGTTCACATTCTCCTTTCCATTGTCACAAAGCTGGAAAGTTCAAGGGTTCCCACCGAAAAGTTTAAAAATGATTATGAGTTCAATAAATCTGGAATAAATGTGGAATATGCCTTCCTATTCATATCATGCCCCAAGGGCTTTCTCCTAAGAGAAGCTGGGAAGGAGTCAAGTCATTTAAAAAATGTTAGAAGCTGCTGCATAGATCTCACTGACGCTCATTTGATTAAGAAAATATTATCTTTCCCCACCGTCAGGCTTTTATCAGAGATGGGAAAGATAACTGAACTGCCAGGTCAGAGACTCAGAGAATTCATTACCAAGACAAATGGGAAGAAAGGGGAACTTCGAAAGTCTCTTTCAGGACTTACTGGGCTTGGCAGAGCAAACATTCTTTTTTGGCGTCTTCACACATCCTATTCTGTTCAGGAAATAAAGGCAGCTTGGTCAGCCTGATGCATCGTAGGTCACCCAGTGGATGCTTTTCACGGTCAACACTTGAGTGCACATTGGTTTAAGCCAAGTCAAAGCCACAGCCTAGTGGGTGGCTATCACTTCAATGCCATGGTCACTGCGGCATTGCCGTTTGAGAAGAAGATAAGCTCACAGTTCTTTTATCTTCAGCTATTGAGATTATGTCTGTTTTTGCTCCCAGGATCCCCCATTCTGGCGATAAGCCTCCAGGCTTACTCATTCAAGGATACTAATCTTAGTTATAATATCTTTGTGGAAAGAAAACCAAAAATTTGGATCCTTCCATCTTGTCCTCTGGGACCACAGGCTGCTCTTGTCACTGCTCAGGGCAATGGCTGCTCTAGCTCTGGCCTTGATCCCACTGGTCACAGGAGGATGGGGAGCTCAGAGCTGGGAGCTGGGCCACGTCTCCGCTACTGCTGTGTCACTGCCATGGTGGTGTTATGTGTGGAGGGAGCATGCTGTTGGAGATGAGGGTAATGTCCTGGGGTGCTCTTTGCTCAGGCCTGTGTCCTAGAGGCCTTTCCCCTCAGTTTCAGGATTGCTTCCTATAGCCTGGAAATTCTTCTTCCTCCACAGCCAAGGACTGCCTCTGGGTGGGCCTCTTGGGTTGCCACTGGCACTCTTCCCAGGGTATCCATTGGTCAGCATAGTCCAAGGTATAGAATGCATGCTGACATGAGGGCCATGGTAGAAAATAGAATTGGATGGGCAGGGTACAGGCAGACCATGGTGGACCTGAGGTGCATGGCCAAGGGCTCCTGTGAGGATTTTGAGCTGGAAGGGAAATCCCACCTGAATCCTGCCTTTGTCTCAAAGATGCTGATTTTCCGAGTTGCATCCCTGGGTCCCCAAGCCAGGAAGGTGGTAAGAGGCGAGCTGATGTGCCCGTGCCCCCTGACCCATCTTGGGGCGCCTTCCTTGGGGTTTCTTCTATTCGGCCACTTGTCCTTTCTGTGACTCTGAGTGAGCTAGGGACTGGGGACTGCTCTACAGGGTAACGATGTCTGAGACATTCTCTTATGTATGGAGTCCGAGGCTGGCTGCCTCTTCTTACCTCTCTTCTGTCCTTCCTCAGCTGCCTTTCCAACTCAGGCCATGGATCATTACAGAAGGACTTTGGAAGGAGTGCTACAGCAGGGTGTAGAGCAAAATGAGCACCAGACTGGGGAGGCAGGGGGTCAGAACTCTGGCTCTAGATCTGGGCTCTGCTAACCTGGGCACCACCCTCCCTGCAGCTCAGCTTGCTCATCTGTTAAAAAAAAAAAAAAAAAAAGTGGGGGGAGGCTAATCAAGATCACCCCCAGAGGTACGTGTGATTCTAACATTCAATGATTCTGGGTTTTGTAAGCCTAACGGACTCATTTTCTGTTATTTTCCAAAACCGTGACCTCCTGGCTGCCGTTCCCTCTCCTCTCTTAAACTGATGGGAGAGAATGGCATTTTAATCACCTTGGTATTGACATATTTTAGAACAAATGTTATCCCAGAGAATCTGCCGAGAAGCATAGATTTGATGTAAGTTATAATTTTTAAGGCGGCTCTTCCCTCCTTTCCTCTTCCTTTTTCTCTATCATTCGTGAGTGTCTGTTTCCCCTGTCTCAGGCATATTTGCCTGCTTGAGGCTCCAAGGCTTCCGAGAAACAGCACGTCTGAGGTGGCTGGACGCTTTTGGGAATGGGCTGCAGCTCCGCTGGCCACTTCAGAGGGGGCGGTGGGGAAAGGGGATCCGGCCCAGATTTTGACAACCTCTTTTCTCATTTCTTGAGTCTGAAATCTCTGGGGAGCTGGCTCTGCCACCAACTAGCTGTGCCTCAGTTTTTCACATGTGAAATGGGCGTCATAATGGTATTTACCTCCCTGGGTTATTAGAGGCTTCCTATTTCAGAATCATGCTAAAGTACTTGTCCAATATCCAGATTCCTGGGTCCCAGCTCAAACCTAATGATTCCGCATCTCTGGAGTTAGGGCCCAAAATCTAGGTTTTTGTTTTTGTTTTTGTTTTAGCAGCTCTCCCCCTCAACTTCTGTATGCGACAGTGGGAGAAGGTAAGCCTTCCATGTCTGATGCTTCCCCAGCACGCACGGCATCATAACCCGCATCCACGCACGGAAACACCCCCCGTGACTCCGAGGGGTAAACAGGGTGGCTTCCCTTCCTTTCTATACACAGGACACTTCTGGCCAACGTCATATGGCATCCCCAAACCCCAACACCCACCATCCCCTTCCATTTTCTGTCCTCTCGCTGAATCGTCTTGCAGGGAAGGATGCTAGCTAACTCGCAGTCCGTCACAGAATTTGGCTTGACTTCTTTTCATTTCTTTGTGTGTGCTGGGTGAGTTTCCTCACTCCTGCTTGGCAAATAGCCATCATCTTCCTTTATAAATGCTTTTATCTGCCGCCGCTTTTATCTTATCAGACTCCCAGTATGTCTTAGTCTTTCTGCTCCTAAAGATAATTCCCGCTTTGCTATATGTCATAAGTGTCGTCCCAGTCATGGCTCAAAATAAAAAATAGGGTTGTTTCCAGCGAGGAAAGAAAGCCGCAGGGCTCTGCTCAGAGAGTGAGGATTCTGAGCTTTCCCCCTTCTGTTCCTGCCACGTCCTTCAAAGCACTTGGCAGTACACTTGGAGAGAGGTAGAGGACCTGCGTCGACTGACACTTATAGGGGCATGATTTTGAATGCCTCAGGGAACTGAATAAATGAGATGAGTTGGGTGGAAATTGGGGTGCTCAGCCTGCACAAGCTGGCGCGGTATCTTGGGGACACAGATGCCTACGCTTACTGAGACGTATGGGACATGCCATGATCAGAATGGGGGGATTACAGTCACCCTATCTGCACACTGAGTAGTAGCTCAGAAAGGACTCCCCCTGCCCACCTCTGCCTTGACTTGGTTTGCAAGAAACATCAGGCTTGCCCACTAGAAACCAAGGGAGTGGAGTCCCGGTGGCTGGCGTGGGAGGTGAAGGTCGTACAGGTGTGGTTCCGTGCCCGTGACATAGCAGGACTGTCACTGTGGGCAGTGAGAATAGCAGGGCAGGGGTGTGGCGGAGACGCGTGGGTGTGAAGTCAGCGGACTTCAATGCCTATCGCTGCCTGGTACAATGTGTGTTGCTATTTATCTTCTCTTTTAAGAAACCTTACTGTGGTACGGAGTGGCCAGCATCTGCTTGCCTGTTAGTGCAGGGCTCCAGGCCTAGCGGCCTTCCAGAGCGGGGAGGGGCTCCTGTGAGCTTTGTGGGTGCAGGGAAACTAGCACTTTCTATCATGGGCATCTCAGATATGAATTTCCCCAAAGGAGGATGGCTGCCAAGGGTTTCTCCACCCTGGCACTGTTGACTTTTGGATCCAGGTGGATCTTTGTGGTGAGGGGCGGGGGTTGTACAGGATATCCAGTAGCTTCCCTGGCCTCCACCCATAGGTGTGGCAAATGGAATATCTCCAGGTGACAGCTATTCCCTGGCAGGCCAAAACTACTCCTGATTGATGAGAACCATTGTCCTATATGAGCAACAGTAACATATCTTCGGGTGCTCTGGGATTCAGACGGTTATGAAAACCACAGAATCTTCCCGTGGGGGTTTGTGGCCAAAGTTACCCCAATATTGTCAATTTAGCACAGCTCTCCTTCATACTTTGAAGCCTCAGTGCCTTAGAGAGCCCCTGCGGCCTAGAACCTTGACCTGTCCTCTCTCCCAGCCTGTATAGTCCCCTTCCAAGGCCTCCTGAGCTCAGCTCAGATGCCGCATCTCTGCTGGGCTAGCTTCTAGAATGGGTCTCTGCGTGGATTACCCCTGGGCTCCCTCAGCAGCTGCTCCTTAGCGGCACCAGAGGTCGCTCTTTCAGACTCCCCTCAGCCTGAGTCACCCCCAGCCCGTAGGCAGCCCTGTCCTACTCCTCCGGAGTGTGACCCAGTGGGGAGGAAGCAGCTAGGACCGGCGTCCATGTACACACAGGGGCATTGATCGTGTCGCCACTCCGTGGAGCTGAACCTTCCCTGAATGCCGGGATGACCCGGGGACTGGGAAGATGCTTCCTCGAGAGCTCCCAGCTGACAGGGCACACCTGAGGTCACAAGAGACCCAGGGCTGGGCTTTCCCCCAAGCAGCTCCACCCTCGTCTCTACCAAAGCCTTCCTCCCGCTCGCCCGACTCCCCCTGCACTTGTTGATCTAGTTTTTCCTCTTTTGCTTCACTTTTCTTACCCTTACATGTATTTCTGAGTTGAGGAATCTAAAAGCAACTAGTACACATGGATATGAACGTTGGGGTTGGAGGCGTGTGTGGTAGGGAGAAGGTTCGGGGTTACAAGCCAGAACGCTGGTTCCCATCTTGCTCCCACGTGGGTGGATTGCTCCCTTTCTACGGCCCTTGTTCCTGGATCCGTCAAATGGGGTTACACAGAAAGCGGGTTTCAAGATCTTTTTAAAGAGGTGGAATTCTATCTCGCCTTCAAATGAAAATTTATTTGGAATTCCTATATAGAAAGTAGTGTAAGTTCTGTTTGAAGAAGGGACAGTCCTCCCTCTCCCACACTCAGGCTTCCCCGTGCCCTGTCGTGTCCTGAAGCCTCACGAGAGGAATCAAGGCTCCAGAAGCCCGAGTGAGGGCCACAGGGCCCCGTGCCCGCCTTGACATTTATAACTGTCATGCACGGTGCCCAGCCTCTGGGCCTGAGCAACTGCACCTTTATTTTTACCCCGGGCCTTAACGTAAAGGATATGGAAACGCTCTCCCACTCCCAGGCAACAGCTCCGGAAGGTCCATCATTCCCCGCTCACTCTCACTTACATGGTCACTGTACGTCACAAGACACGATCTCAGCTCAACTTCGCCCACACCAAGAGATTAACCAAACCTCAGAACTTAATTTTATGACAAATCTTTGCCATTTCTCTGGCCCCTCCCATTTCAGCCTGTTAGGCAATTTGTGACCCCTCCAGGGTCAGAGAGGAGGGAGGAAGGAATGGTAATGAGGTGCTGCCCAGGGCCAGACGCTGGCCTCGTGCTTTCTGGGTCAGTGGGTATCAAACACTGCTTTTCGGTGAGGTGGTTCCAGAGCACCACCTCCAAGATTCCCATCGCGGAGCTCTCCCGCAGATCCCTTGGTCTGGGGGGTCCATCTTCATTCCTGTGGTTGCTGGTGATGCTTCCTCCAAAGGCGTCCTGAGTCCACTTCCTACTTCTCACTGTTGAGCTTGCTCTACCCCTCTCTCTAGACCCAGGATAATCCCACTACCCACTTTACCCACTCCAGAATTTGCGAGTGAGAGGAACCCAGGATGGCCATCTTGGTGGTTTGCTTCATTTCTTTTTTTTGAGGCAAGAATTAGGTGGCAGCCCTCCGTATCCAGCTCCAGGGCACACATACCAAAACTCTCTGAGGGGCCCCATGGTGGCCATCATGAGACTCGAGGTATAGGGGTAGGTTGGGATGCATGGCACAGTTGCATCTCTCAAGAAAATTTCTATTTTATTTTATTTTCTATTTATTTTTTTTAAAATTTTATTTCATGTAGGCTCCACACCCAACATGGGGCTTGAATTCAAGACCCTGAGATCAAGAGTCTTGTGCTCTGTGGACTGAGCCAGCCAGGTGCCCCACTCATGGAAATTTCTTGACAATTCTTTTTCCTTCACACTTGACCGCTCCTTATCCTTGATCTGGTTCACAGGTCCCGGAGTGCTTCAGATGAGGTCCAGTCAGGACCTTGTGAATCCTTACAAGCATTATGGAATAAGGAGTATATTCTAGCAAGGAGACCATACAATTATGGGAGGTGCTGGGGGAGTAAAGGTTAGAAAAGGAGAGGAAGGTGTAGGAAAGGTCCTGAAGCTGGGCTGGTACCGGTAACTGCTCAGAGCTCACAGGGACAAGCCGGTCTTCCAGCTGCTGGAGTAGGGCATAAGGGGGAGGGTACCAGTCTGTGCAAGGTTGTCTCCTTATCATGGCTGCTCCCTCGGGACTCCCAGCAAAGTGTCTGCTGGGTTAGCAGCTGGGAAGGAGAGCCGGATGCACCAGTGGGAAAAGTAATAGCAAACTGGAGTTCCCGGCACCTGTGACTTCCTCCCACCTCCTTTAATCCACAGCAACCACCAGAGGGAAGGGCTGCTGCTTCGCTTCCACCTCCTGAATCCCACACCAATTTCATTCCATAAACTCAAATCTGGAACATTCTGTAAAGGTGACTCTGGGAAATGAGTTGACGCTAGAACAGTTCAGCACAAGGAGGGATCATGACGCTGGTGTTCTCTTCTTTTTTTTAACTGTATGCTTTGCTTTTTCTCACACCTGGACTATCTGGGTGACTAGTGGAAGCTTCCAGTCTTAACATCCTATTATCCGTTCTGTGACTCCTCCCTTCCACTTGGCACATTGAACCCCATCTCTCAAAGAAGCAAAAAGCACAAGCTGACGATGCTCAATGCACCATTTGCAATTTGCTCTGGAGGGAGCCAGCAAACAGCTGTTCTCCGGCCTCGGGCTACTTTTGAAAACACAGTCAGTGGTGGCAAAAGGTCGTGTGGGAAAGAAGCATTTTTGTGACACCCTCAATCTGGTAACTGGGATTTTAGTCATCGGTTTCAGATGCTGGAGAAGAAAACTCACGGAAATAGCTCTCGTTCACGGGGGTCGTTGGTTCTATTTTCCATGTTACAAAATTTAAGACAAAATTTAAAGAGGCTGGTACGCATCCCTTGCCTCGTGTGAAGACGGGTAGCAGCTGTGAGGGGAGTTTCAGTCGATTAATTGTTGTGTTTGCCTGTCATTTGGTGGAAGGCAGTGGAGGGGGAAAATGCTGGAAATTGCTTTTAAAAATGAGCTGGATGGAGCAATGAACTGACCTTCCTCAGTGCTTTGTGGGGAGTGTCTGTGGGTGTGGTACACACACACACACACACACACACACACACACACACACCACCACCAGTATGAGATTCATTTTAACTACTCTCACCTGACAGTCTAGCAGTTTCTAACTCCGGGAGAGAGGGCTGTGGAGGATGGGGTGAGTCGCCTCTCTGGAAAGCTGTCAGAAGAGAAGAGACAGAAGGGCATGGAGAAGGAGAATGAGCTGCTGAGGAAGTCCACAGGGTGTAGAAATGCTCACAATCCAGGGTGACTAAGTACAGAGGAAATGCCTTATCCTCTGCTGGAGATAGGAGCGTCCCTCTCTGGGCACTTGGTCCCCAAGAATATTCACACACCCAAATGTCTCCTCAGCTTGTTGTCAAGTCTGTGTCCTCCACACTCCCTTCCTCCAGCTAGGGAAGGAGATACTGCCTAATAAAAATAACAACAGTGTCCGCAAGAATAGCCTCGCCTATCGAGCACCTTCTGTGTGCCGAGGCTACAGTAAGGACGTGACATGTGTTAGCTCTTTGGTTCCCTCCAACAACCGTATAAACTGGGTACCATAACTGTCCCATTCTCAGGATGCAGAAGTGGAGGCACAGAGAGCTCGAGAGGCACGTCAGGTGGCAGTGAAGGCGGGCTGGCTGAGGTTGGAGTAAAAGCAGTAACTTGGAGGTCAGACCACGAAAAGCTCGATGTCTGGCTTTAGACAAGTCGATTAACATAAATGGGTTGGAGTTCATCGCCTATAAAATGGGAGCAGTGATGGTTCCTCTATCTCAGAGCTATGGTGAGGGTTAAACATCATCACAGCATTTGTATGCCCGGTACACAAATATATCAGTAAGTGGTCTACTATAAGCATGACTTGCTAGGACCTCATCAGTCTTTTTCACTCCAGCTGTCATCTAAAACCTATGTGTGCACGCGCGCGCGCGCGTGTGTGTGTGTGCATGTATACGTGTGCTCCTGGCCATAGGGGGAGAAGAAACATGGAGAAGTGGGGCAGCTACTCTGAAAGCCTAGCACTGGGAATTACACAATTGGCTGTGGCATCCCTGGGGTGTCGTCTGCCTGCCACTTTTTGTTTGCTGATTTATTTTGATCCAACACACCAGTGCAGATGGCTGCGGGGGAGGGGGTAGGTAAGAGTCAATATTTGGTGACATGTGAAAAATGCACTTGTGGAATTAATCAGCCTTATCACTTTTGGCTGGTTGCCAGGGCTATGGAAAGTCATGTGTCTTTTGCAAATCAGAGTAAAGGGATGGCATCATATCCAGGCTCTTCGTTGTTCTTGATCCAAGTCTCTTCACACTCAAGGTCAGGTGCTCAGCCACCTTAGGATCTGTGCATGGTGAGAGGCTCATCTATAACCCTGGCAGGAGGGCTGTACTTACTGTATTTCTGGGGTCAAGTGCATTTTAGGGTAGTGGTTCAAAGACCAGCAAATGGGTTTGGAAAATAACAGAATCACCCATGCTTTATTTTGCCAGAAAAGTGCATTAAAAAAACCCCACTACTAATATTTGTAAAAGGGCATTTTATGAGACTGACGCGCTACCTACTGCGCTAACGAGGCACCTGTAAAAGGGCATTTTAATACCAAAAGGTAGGATGAAGATAATTTCAGGATAGGGGATAGTTCTTCAAATAGAAGACATTTTATTTAATGGACAAATACTCTGTCATCTTTATTTCTCATTTCATTGATAACTAGTGAAAGCCCACTAACAGATTGATCATGTAAGTGTGCTTTAGACATATGGAGACAAGAAGACAGAACACTTGAAATAGAGATTCATTTGGGATTCGGGCCAGTATGATGTCAGGAGACATGGAGGCAGAGCGATAAGCTACTTGGTGCCTCAGTGTTCTCAGCTACAAAATGGGTATATCAACTCCTACCTCCTTTACTTCATGGGGTGATTCTGAGGATTAACTAGATCATTTAGGTGGAAGCCAATGGCAATCTCATACCGTATTTGAGAAGTCCTGGGGAGGGGTGCAGTCACTTTGTGTCTGTCTTTGGTGTGTCTAGTGTCGATTGCATATAAAGTGCTGGGTACAAGTCTACTGAACGAATAATATACAACAGACCAAAGGAGTGACTGCAGGGGCAGGGAATCCCAACGAGACAGGAGGGGAGGCCACTCCCAGGACAAGGAGCTACCCCTTCTTCCCCTTCCAGGCTGGTCACTACTATGTCTACTGATTCATGAAGACTAGATTCAACACCCAGCAAGAGTCTCAAAAACTCCAGCAAACTCCAGCTTGGCATCTAGTTAATTTTCTTTTCCTTGGAGAAGACCTTTCAAGTGGTGCCTGTCCTTAGTATTTATGACACACTGGGTTAGGGTATTGACTTTGGAGCTGGACTGCCTGGGTTCGAACACTGCCTTCCCCACTTAGGAGCTTCATGCTTCTAGGATAATTACTTAACCTCTCCGTGCCTCAGGCTCAGCATTTGTAAATGGCGATAATGGCAGAACCCTCCTCCAGAGGTTTTTATGAGGATTAGATGAGTTAGTACAAGCCAAATTCTTCGCATTATGCCCGGCACTGCACTGGGACTCAGTAAATGTCAGTTTGTTGTTATTCACGCTCAGTGAGACTCCCTCAAAGAATGGAAAGATAACTTCTCTTTGGGTGGGGGAATGGTTCATCTAGATCCCAGCAGTTTCGGTCAAAATTTGAGAGAGATGGCGTGGCTTCCAAGACTCTGCGATTTGATTAATTGGATTGAATATTTTCACGCATTTAAAGACAGACAGTGCCAATCAATCACAAGGGCATAGTCACTATGGAAACTAAGAAAAAGGAGAGGGCCCATGACAAAAATGAGCAGTGTCCGTCAGAGCTCTATCTTGGTTGGCCACGGTGCCCAATGGGCATAACCCTCATCTTTTAAGGTTCCCAATCTGCTGGTAAACAGACCCCAAAATGGCAGCCTTAACAGTCACCGCATTTCACTTGCCTAACTCCTCTCTGTCCTGGTACAGGACCACCCAAACCCTTCCCAGAGCTGGGGGGTTCCCTCCCAGAGTAACCTTCAGGGAGAGAATGGCTTTATGGCCCCGTGACTGTATTCTGTTGCTGTGTCTACTCAAGACTGAAGGTCAGACCATAGCCTACAGACAGGTCACTAAGTGAATAACTGCCACACTGGGAAGTCTCTCTGAAGACAGCTGTCAGCTTTTTTCTTCCTTTGAACTCCTGCAGACAGAAGCCTTTCTCTGCCGGCTGACGCAGAGACAAAGGGGTAGCTCCCAGGTCTGGGAAGGGGCAGCGTCCAACATGTTGTATGCATTGCTGACAAAGGACAAACACTGAACACCTGGAACAAAATCAGACCTCCTTGGAACCAGAGCCACTCAGACGACTCTTCCTTCTAGCCCCTGACTCTGCTGCTGAGGCTGGCTGATGCTGCCTGGGGCTCAAAGAGCTCTATACACATCGATCTAGAGAGGGAAACATGCCACATTAACATGCTTCTGTTAATCCTGGGACAAGAGTGATTAGAACCATGGCTTTGACCCCAGTTGTGTCACTGGACAAAAGACGACCTTAGTGACAGGAATATGACCTGGATGACCTTGAGGAGTATTCCAAATGTCCTGGCTCATGAGACCACAACTAGGTCTTAGCAGTTGAGAATGAGCAGAAGGAGTCCGAGAACTTTCTTCTCCTCAAACACTCCAGACCTCACATGCTCCAAACTCACCTGCACTGCCGTCCCAGCACAATGGAGTGGCCCAAGATGCTGTCCTTCCCTGTCTCTGACAAGCACCTGTCCTCCCCTGTCCTCCAAAACTCAACCCGAGAGACAGAGCTGATGGCGTTTAGAGGCACCGGGTCAGTGGTTCACAATACCTTTGCCACCAAAACTCCCTCCCTCAGTTTACTCCGTGGGCCCTGTGTTTTGAAAGAGTTTCTGCTCCCGAAATGAACAGCATTTACCAAGTTACAATAAAAAAAAAAAAAAAAAAAGAAGAACCAAAGGCTTATATAATTGCCAACAGAACTTGTGCTTGGTGAATAACCATGCTGAGTTCATCTAATTCCAGCCCAAAGCAAAGAATTTTGATGTTTTCACAGTTTGAAGCAACCAGATCTCCAGTTAATGCAACTTGAGGTCGACTTTCTGGCAGGAAATAGCCAGAGGAAACTCCATGACTGTTTCCTGGGCCCCCTGGAGGTCTGAGGACCCTCCAGGGGGAACCATCAATCCATCCTCAAACTTCACTTCTCACATAAATTCATTTATTATGTTGGGACAAATGGACAGATACCTGACCTGTACTGCATTTCTAGTATGGGCAGGACCTTGGGCTCGGCAGCTCACAGACATGATCTAAGTGGTAATTCCCATCGCCTTTACGAAGTAGCTAGTGCTAGCATGTCAGCCCATCGTACAGAAGAGGGAACCGAGGGAAGAGTAAATAATTTTCTCGAGGGAATACAACTAGCAAGTGGCAGAATTAGGACACCGACCTGGAGTTTTCTTGTTCTTTTTTTTTTTTTTTATTTAAAGATTTTATTTATTTATTTGACAGAGATCACAAGTGGGCAGAGAGGCAGGCAGAGAGGGAAGAGGAAGCAGGCTCCCTGCTGAGCAGAGCGCCCGATGTGGGGCTCCATCTCAGGACTCTGGGATCATGACCTGAGCCGAGGGCAGAGGCTTTAACCCACTGAGCCACCCAGGCGCCCCTTTCTTGTTCTTTAAAAAGCTTTATTCAGATATAATTTATGCACAACTCACCCACTTCATGTGCACAATCCAACGGTTTTTAGTAGATTTGTAGAATTGTGTAACCATCAGCACAATACCTTTTAGAAAGTTTTCATCACCCCGTAAAGAAACTCTGTCCCAGTAGTCACTCCCCATTTCTCCCACTTCCTCCTCCCAGCCTAAGGCAGCCACGCATCTACTTTCTGTCTCTGTGGATGGACGTGCCTGTTCTGGACGTGACCCAGGGTTTTTTAGAGTCTAAAACCCACAGACCTCAAACTCTAGTGCAGGGATCAAGACAGATTATAAATCCCTTTCCTGGGGTGCCTGGGTGGCTCAGTGGGTTAAAGCCTCTGCTTTCAGCTCAGGTTGTGATCCCGGGGTCCTGGGATCAAGCTCCACATCGGGCTCTCTGCTCAACAGGGAGCCTGCTTCCCCCTCTCTCTCTGCCTGACTCTCTGCCTACTTGTGATCTCTCTCTCTCTCTGTTAAGTGGATAAATAAAATCTTTAAAAAAAAAAAAATCCCTTTCCTGATTTTGTAGACTGTTTGACTGTTTCTTATTTAACTTTGATAGTACACAGAAGGCATAAATGGTACATAGTTCTCGTTTGAAACCTATAAAATGCAAATATAATTACAATTACGTATCAGAGTAAAATATGGCATTAGCTGTCATATAAATGAATTTCAATGGCCACACTTGCCATTCTGCCTTACCACTCCAGGAAGCCCCCCGCGCTCCGAGAGACAAGACCTCTCTGTTCTTGGTTTCTGAAGCCCTCCTGTCATTCAGCGTTGAGCCCAGTCACCACGACAGCTTTCAGATGTCCTGGCCCAGGTGCTGTGAGGGCCCCTTCTGCCTTAGAGACCTTTCTGTGTGTCCTGGCTCTCCGGCTCCATTCTCCTTAACCTTCCCCCACCTGCAAATCGCTGTTGGCGACATGATTTATTCTCCTCGTCACAGACAGTGGGGATGTTTAACACCCATGTCTAATCGGTTTCCATATAGCATTCCCCTCTTGTCAGCTCTCAGCCTCTCGGGTTCAGGTTCCCTTTTCCCAGGTGATTAATTATTCCTGCTAGAAGTGTCCTTTGGTATCTCTGGGGTCTGTTCTGAAAGCCTGTCTCGAGGGCACGTGTGTGGCTTGCACCTCGGGCATCAGTGAAAACTGCTCACATCCAGCTCGTAATGGACTTGGACAGGCCTCCTTGAAAGTGGTATCTCTGTGCATTCATTCATTCATTCATTCATGTCTTCACTGACTTCTCGGGAGCACTGGCAGCTGACCAGGCTCCTGAGTGTGTGCGGCCCAGCCCCGCCCAAGGCAGGGCTTTCTCTAGCAGCCCTGCTTCACCTCCGAGGGACAAGTGCACCGGGTATCAGACTTGGATCTGAGCTGGGCTTCGGGAAGCTTTCAAATAATCATGGGGCCTCTCGGTGTCATGTCAGATTGGCTGAATATTTCAGGAGACAGTTTTTGTGTTAAGGGTGGATTCGTTATGGGTTCAAAATAAAAATGAGCGTGATTTTAGAAGATGAAATATGATATTTCATACACATTTTTGAGCTTCTGGGGGAACTCCTTTGACCTACTCCCTTATGCCCCCTCCCCAACCCCACATATTGGACCCACACTGAGACCAGCTTCAGGTGGACATTCATGGCTTCTTTGATGAGCGTAAGGGCCTGTGGGGCTGGAGAGATGAAGGAAACTTAATTCTGCTCCTCTTATTATTCAATTTGGAAAATCTGTAGGCAAGTGTGCAATACTGTTCTGAACAGGCTCCTTTTCACTGGGTCTCTCTGACAGGGAGGTGCCTAGCAGCAATTTCCCATCCTGAGTTCCAGGTCACTCATCAAACTCTCTGAACCTCCACCAAAAAACGGAAAGGTACATCCTCTGCCCTGGGCCTAGAGTAGAAAAGCTGTTTGGTTACACAGTGCGGGGCCCTCTTTCCTAGATCGGAGAACTGCAAGAGGTTGATTCTCAGATAAGTGGCTCTGCTGCAGGTGTCCCTGGGGTGATCTGCTGGTTATGGGGCCAGCACCTGGTTATGGAATCAATCAGTGCTCATGCTCGACTGAAATTCATATCTAACATCAAGTAGTCTTTATTTATTATTATCATTTGTGTATTTGAGAGAGAGCATGAGTTGGGGTGGAGCAGGGGCAGAGGGGGAGGGACTCCCTACTGAGCAGGGAGCCCAAAGCGGAACTTGATCCCAGGACCCTGAGATCATGACCTGAGCCGAAGGCAAACCCTTAACCGACTGAGCCACCCAGGAGCCCCAGGTAGTCTTTATTTATTTATTTATTTTTAACAATTCCCTGTATTGTATGAATTGCTTCCTTATTTCTCATGAATATTTCTAGAACCCCCCTCAGATGATCGTGTCTACTGCCAGCCGGGGATGGGGGTGGCTGTTGATGGACCAGCCAGCAGTACCATAGTTCAGAACATGGGCTCATTAACTATGAGACCTCGTCATGTCCCCTAACCTCACTGTGCCAATTTCTTAATCTGCAAACGGGGCCACTACTAGTTCCTATGTCATGGGGGTTGTTATGAAGGCCACAATATGCAAGGCGCTGAGTGACATACCTGACATTAGGAACTTCCAGTAAATATTTCCCGTGAGTTCAAGAAGAGTGTATTGAATACATACAATAGTGGGAAACTTTTCATCAGCAAGAAATACATTTACTATTTTGTCTTTGCGTGCCCCACTTTAGGGACCAAAGCCATAACATAAGAATGAGTCCATTTATAGGGATAGAGTTATCTTTCTCAAAAAAATCTATTACATTTTGCAAAGGCCAGAGAATCTATAATGATTTCCCTTTTTCCTTTAGGATTTTAAAGGTTCATTTCTGTTCCTTTTGACATTCTATTCTCTTCTCAGATTAAGTGTGTGTGTGTGTGTGTTTTTACTACTTCGAGACATATAATATTATTATTATAATATAATGATATTAATTTCTTGTATTTTGAAAGACTTACAAATTATTGGTACTTCAAGGGACTGACCTCCATGGATCCCAGTGCGTCCTGCAGGAATACAATTGCAAGGGTCCATCTAATCTAAGTGACAGAGGGTTCTGGAATCTCATATACTTAACAAGGTTTTCTCCCAAAACTCTGGAAGGAATGCTAAGCCTGCCATTTACATCTTTCCCAGTAGTAATTACAAATGCACACCATTATTTATCTTTTGTTCTAAGATCCACTTAGCAAGTTCACAGTTGGGTGTCATATACCTTCAGGGAAAGAAAAAACCTTTGCCTGTAACAGTGAAATCCTTCTTTCCTCTAAGGGGAAATGTGTGCTTTGTTGGGAGCTCTTATTTTATCCCTTAGTCATCTGGGCCCATCTTTCTTTTCTTTTCTTTTCTTTTTTTTTAATATTTTATTTATTTTTTTGTCAGAAAGAGAGAGAGAGAGAGAGAACACAAGCAGGCAGAGAGGCAGGCAGAGGCAGAAAAAGAAGCAGGCTCCCTGCTGAGCAAGGAGCCTCATGTGGGACTCGATTTCAGGACCCTGGGATCATGACCTGAGCCGAAGGCAGCAGCTTAACCAACTGAGCCACCCAGGCGTCCCTGGGCCCGTCTTTTTTAATGGGAACGTCTGCCTTTGTTTCTATCTAACTTCTGTCCTCCCCCAAGGGGCTGGAGATTTAAAACCACACTCCCTCCTTTGCATTAAGAGGTCACTTGGGCGTTATAACACGGATTTGAATACCTCTCTCAAATAAGGGCTCATAAGAGAAGTCTGATCAAGGCTGTCTAGTTCCGAGGGCACCTGGGTGGCTCAGTCCTTAAGTGTCTGCCTTTGGCTCAGGTCATGATCCCAGATTCTTGGGATCGAGCCCCTTTGGACTCCCTGCTCAGCAGGAAGCCTACTTGTCTCTCTCCCACTCCCCCTGCTTATGTTCCCTCTCTCACTCTATCTCTTTCTGTCAGATAAATAAATAAAACTTTAATAAACAAAGAAACAAACAAACAAACAAACAAAACCTGTATAGTTCCATGATTTGGGGACCCTCTGTTCTCCATTCAAACTCACTTTTAGCTCGATTCAGATCTGGTGTAGAGTTTCACATTTCTTTTCCTTTCCTTCCCTTCCCTCCCTCTCTCCCTCCCTCCCTTCCTTTTAGATTTATTTATTTGAGAGAGAAAGAGAGAGGGAGCATAAGTGGGGGCGAGGGGAGGGCAGAGGAAGAGGGAGAAGCAGACTCTTCACTGAGCAAGAACCCTTCTCCCCCACCCCCACCCCCCCACGTGAGGCTCAATCCCATGACCCTGGGCAGACACCTAACCTGAGCTGCCCAGGCTATCCCTCACATTTCTTTTTAAAGGGAAAGGAATCCAGTATCTCTTTTCAGTGAATTAGTTTCCTTAATCATAGAATAGATGACATCACTTCCTTCGTAATTATTTTTACATACCTCGGACAACTCAGCCTTACGATGAGGATATAAACCATAGAACGGTGGAGGTGGAAGGGGATTTAAGATCATCTAGACTCAGTCCCTCACTTTATAGACAAGGAATCTGAGAAGTGAGATGATTTGGTCAGAGTCACAAAATTACAACAGGTTATATTTCCATATGGGTTTCCCCCACTTTCTGAATTAGCCTTCCTGTGAAATCTTTCATAAGCAGAAATGGTGAAAAGCAAAAAAGCCAAACCAAACCAAACCAAAACAAAACCTCATTAATTTATGTGGAAAAAATGAGCATTCCCAGGCCTTAAACAGTAACCTCTTTTGGGCTTTTCTGATATGTTAGGACACCTTTCGTTACGGGAAGCATAAAATAAATTGAGGTAAAGCACAGATGCTCACACAACCCAGTTCAAAGCTGGCACAGCTTGAGGCTGACACGCTGAGTGTAGTTCCTGAAGAAGGCGCTTGGTGGCGCCACTCTTGCTGCTCCACAGCGTCCCCTGCCTCTGGAACAGCTCACTGCAAAAAACAAATGCTTTATCCCCTTTCTGGTAGAAACAGAAGTCCCCCTTTGGATTTATTTTGGCCAGCAAAACCTGGTAATAATGTAGGTAAAGAACTAAAGATGGTGTGCAAACCAGAGATGGACGTGAGGAGTCAAGGATGTAGATTCATGAAGAGCTGGTCAAGTGCCATGGAACAGAATTATGGAAAGAACCTGGGGTATTCATTAGCTGTATTTTTTTTTTAATATTTTATTTACTTATTTGAGAGGGAGAGAGAGCATACATGCACACACACTGGGAGGGGTGGAGGGAGAGAAGCAGACTCCCTGCTGAGCAGGTAGCCTGATGCAGGACTCCATCCCAGGACCCCGAGATCATGACCTGAGCCACCAGGTGCCCCCTGAGCTCTGTTCTTAATTGCATGGATTCCTCTCATAGGCTTGCCTCCTTTAAAAATAAGTTTTATGGTTTTTAAACAAAAATTAAGTAATTATATATGTAATTAAGAAATCAGATAGTGCTAAAATGCTTGTAATATACAAAACAGTAATTCCCTGCCCAACCCTGCACCAGCTGCCAGACTTCTTGCTAAGGGCAACTGCTTTGAAATCTTATCAGCTTTCTCTGGCAATTACCTTCCCACATTTAAAGACAATGCATATATTGCAAATTTTAAACATATTTTTAAAAGATTTTATTTGACAAAGTACAAGCAGGGGCAGCGCCAGGCAGAGGGAAAAGCAGACTCCCCACTGAGCAAGGAGCGGGATATGGAACTCGATTCTAGACCTGAGCCAAAGGTAGACACTCAGTGGACTGAGCCACCCAGAAGCCCCAATCTAGCATCTTCTCTTAACGGCTTTTCTAGGTTGGATTTACGGATTTAGTGATGCCATGTCTTCCTCTTTCTTTCTCGGTTTACCTCTTGGTCTTTGTGGTGCTCATTGTCCAGTCACTTTCTGAGAAAGAACGTTCATTTTGCTGAGTCCAGTCCTCTTTTCATGTTGATTGACAATTTGGATGTAAAATCCTAGGTTGAAAAGGTATCATCGTTAAAATTTTGAAGCGGTTGCTCCATCATTTCCTTGCTGTTCAGGACTGCTGCTAAGAGGACTAGTACCATTCTGATTCTCATTCTGTTGTCCTTGGTTGGCCTGGAAGCTTGTAGGATCATCTTTTTATTCTTGGCATTCCAAATTTTCACATGGTGAGAAGCATGTTTCATTTGCTGGCAAATCACTGCAATGGCGAAGCATCCTGACACCAGGGTCGGATGGCCCCAGTTCAGAACCCAGCTCCCCTGGCAGCCAGCTTCGGTGCTGGGGAAGTTACTGATCCTCCGTGTGCGGGCATTGTTGTCTGTAAAACCACGGAGAGCCTCGCGAGGAGGAACATACATAACATCACTGTAGTATCTGGAAGAGTCCTGGCACAGGGCGGCCTCGGAGCAGGAGTATGCGCTGTACTGAGGTAGTCCTTGTCAGCATTGGGTTCACTGGACTGCACACAGGGAAACCAGCGGCGGGCGATCAAGTCTCCGGCTTCCTCCTGTTGGATGGTTGACTGGATCCATGACGCACTCACGGCCAGCCTAGGCGAGCTCCTGTATTTGTTCTTCCTTTGCTGCCTCCCTCTCCCTCTCTCCCCTCATCCTTGCTTGGCACTGCCGGCAGAAGAGGGAGCGAGTCAACTTGTGCCTTTTGTGCGGGACCCAGACTAAGGCACATTGAATTCATGAGCTTGGGTTCCGGGTTGGAATCCCAGCGTTGGGCAGTGTCTCTCTGTGCTTCGGTTTCCCTATCTGTAGGATAGGATAATAGTGGTAGCTCCCTCATCTGGTTACTGCAAGGATTAAAGGCGTTAATACTTAGAAAACTCATAAGAAACACCCAAAAAAGGTGAGCTCTTAGGATTCAGTTGTGTGAATTTTGCAGTATCACTTTTTGATAGTTTTTTCCTCCGTTATCTCTTTTCTGAGATATCGTTTATGTGATTACTGGTCTTCCTGAATGGATTCTCTATGGCTTTTATATTTTCTGTCGTTTTATCCACGTCTGCCTTTTTGTTCTACTTTAGGAGAGATACCCTCTTCTCTATTATTTTAAGCCTTCTACTGGTTTTTTATTTTGGAAACATACTTAAAATTTCCAAGAGTATTTTGTTCTGCAGTTGTTTCACTTTAGTTGTATTTTCTTCTTTGGGGTGGATGTTAACAAACCAAGATTCAACCCGAGTAAATTGGAAGATCTAATTGGCTTTCTTAAGCAATTCACGAGTGGGGCAGGATCCCATCCAGCCAGCAAGCAGAGAGACGCTCCTGGGAGCTGCGCAAAATGGCAGGGTTTCACGGGAAGGAGGGTGGGCCAAGAAGTTATTAGCCAAAGAAAATGAAGGACTGTTTCAGGCCTTGTCACCTTCCCTTAGGGGAAAGGACTGGGGTCTCATTAGGTGAATTACCTCATCTTCCTTTGGGGGATGGAGAAAGCCCATGTGACAGATGACCTCATTGCTGCAGACCAGAAAATTCCTGACTGACCGGTTCAGTCTGTGTTTCTGAGGGAGGTTGAAACTGTAATTAGGTTGGGTATTAAGCCCCAGTTTGGTGACCAGGTCTAGCATAAATGCTTGCCTTCGGGGGCTGCTTTTCTTTTTAACAGGAGGAAGAGTAGGTAAGGTTTTCACGCGTATTTAAAGATCTAATTAGAAGTTTCAAGGTTTTTTTCTCCCTGTATTTGACATTATTACTTGTTCACATAGATTATTTTTAAAGAAGATTTTATTTATTTATTTGAGAGGAAAAGTGAGCTAGAGAGGGAGAGGAGAAAGGGGAGGGGCAGAGGGAGAAGGAGAAGCAGACTCCCCGCTGAGCAGGGAGCAAGCCCTGGGGCTCATCGCAGGACCCTGGGATCATGACCCAAGCTGAAGGCAGACACTTAGCCCACTGAGCCACCCAGGCGTCCCTCATATAGTTCCCCCCCCCCCTGTCTATTTTGGTCATTTTCAGGGAGCGGGGGGGCTTCCTGGGAAGGTTAGGAAATTTCCTCCAATGGTCAATGATCCTTGGTTGTCTGTTTCTATTTAAGACTGTGGCTTAAATAAACTGATGGGAGGGTTATGTTCGTGTATTGGGGCAGAGGGAAGGAGGCACGTGGAGGTCCTTCCTCGGAGGCCATTCCCTTTCTCTGGGGAGGAGTGTCCCTGAGGAGGGCAGAGGAAGATGCCTGGGCCCCAAACACTCCATCTGCAGACTTTCAGTCACTCCAACGATGCTCAGCCCAGATGACTTGCTCCTGTCCTCAGCTGGCCCTCTGGTTTCTAGGACGGACCCCTCTCCCTTTCAGTTCCAGGGATGCTCTGTCAGCAGCTGGTGCGGATGGGGTGCGGATGTAGGTTTCCACTCTTTGATGATAAAGCTCACTTCCTTTCCTCTGGCTTGCCTGGCCCTTCGGAATTTAGGTCCCCTTGCAAGCTGCACCTGCTTACTTCTCCACCCACCTGCTCCCCACCTTCTAGAAATCAGCTGCAGTCTCTTTCCATTATTCGCTCCTGTTCTTTCATTCTTTCCCCCCACCCCCCATTCTTTTCCTTTGAGTGGGTCTTTAATCAGAAGAACTTTGTCGCCTCTTATGGAGAGGCAGGACTTCCACCATTTAAAAGGGAATATTATAGGCCCCAACACGGCCAGTAAAATAGTTTTCGATGCCTGATCATTCGGTCTGGCAGAAACAACCGAGCCAGAAAATGTTGAAGCTTTTTGGAGGGGCTCTTGGGGGCTTCTGCGTCGAATCTAACATTTTTTCTCCACACTCCTTGGCTCTTTCATTGCCGGGGGAATGATGTTTGTTCAACTTCCTGTTCCTTTGCCTTAGTGACAACACTCCCCTCCTGATGTGGAATATGAAAGGAAAAGGAAAAAATCATTAAATTTCCTTATTACCTGCAGCCACTGACAAGTCCTTGAAACAGGCAGAGTGACATTCCTCTAGGGACTCAACTGCCTTGATGTTGACAAAAGGGCAACTGGCAAAAGGGCAAAAGGCAATCCTAGCCAGACCCCACCCCCCCCCCCCCCCCCCCCGCCCCCCGCTACCACTCCTCATCCTGGATCCTGTAAGCCTACTTTAACATATGAAAATTCCTTCGGAAATTTCTCTACTCCCCCAAGAAAGCTACTGGCAGTCATCCCCCAAGCATGTGGCCCACCGATATACATCTGAAGGGTCTTGTGACTAAGGTTTTATTAGACAGTAATAAATGACCTTTTCCCAACAACAGTTAGCACCCCCCCCCCCCCGCCCCAAGGTCTTGGAAACATTACTTCCAAAATTCCTTAAAGACTTAGGCTATCCCAAACCCTCTCCCAACTTGGGAGTATGTAATAGGCCACTCCTCATGACCCTGGTGCAGCGCTTTCTGCCCATGGGTCCTGTCCCCGGGCTTTAATAAAACCACCTTTTTGCACGAAAGATGTTTCAAGAATTCTTTCTTGGCTGTCAGTTTCAAAACCTAATGCCTTTCCTACATCACTCCCATCTTACTGGTCCTTCTTTTTTGTTCCTAGATTAGATTTAAGGCTGCCAGATTCAGCACATAAAAATCCAGTTAAATCTGATCTTCAGGTAAACA
Source organism: Mustela nigripes (assembly GCF_022355385.1). Lineage (NCBI taxonomy): Eukaryota > Metazoa > Chordata > Mammalia > Carnivora > Mustelidae > Mustela > Mustela nigripes. Next base: position 38,364,118 of record NC_081569.1, on the reverse strand, counting down.
ACAGACAGCACTCTTAGTATAAGTACATTCTATACAATATTTGGGACATTCTTATACCCAAACATTTTCATTGTTTATCTAATATTTAAAAAGAACTGGGCATCCTGTATTATATGTGGCAACTCGATCCAGGTGGCCTTTCTTTTATTCTCTGAAGATCAGGTAGGCCTCAGTCAGGAGTACAAAAGAGCTTGGTCTTCACACTCTTTCTTTTCTTAAAGGGACCCACAGCTGTTTACACAACATATGGCAGTCTCGCACCCGTGCGATTGTAAGTCAGAGCCTGCTTCGCTATCGTCAGGTGAGGAACTCAACCATATTTCTCAGCTGTCTTCAGTTTCCTAGCCTCAGGTTTAATCAATAAATGCATTCTTCTCATCGTGTTTGTGGCGTTGTGTTGCCTTTGTTCATGGTCTGTACCCACTTGAGGCCACTGGGCGAGATGGCCCTGCCGTCCTACTGAGACACTGCCTCCACAGTCAGCATCTCTGGGTTAATCTTTGTAAGGTTTGAAGGTCATTCTTTACTAAATCTCCGTCTCTAAGAACATGAGCACATCCTGTTGGTTTCCTCATTTGCAGGTGCTGGTCGGTGACAGGTGTATGGAGAAGGACTTGTTAGTACCAGGTGCCCAGGAACACAAACCGGACAGAGAATTCTTGTCCCAAAGAAAAGCAAAATTACGACAGAACCAATTACATGAAAGAATACAGAAAATGAATATAATGATCATAAGCCACGCAGAAGAGCACTTCCCAAAATAACATTAACATTTTCATCAAATCCCCCTCGAGTCAGCCTTTTTTAGGTCATTTCGTTGAAGGGAATTCTTCCTTTCCAGTGATAAACCTGTCTGTGTTATTTCACTCCCAATTCACCATCAAGAACTCTCCCCGATCCATTCCTGAGGAGATCCAAAGGGGTCAGCTATTAACGGAGCTGAGCTAAATATATCCTTTCCGGAGGCCTCCAGTGGTTGTCCCAGCATCCGCAACCTCTGTCAGCTGGAGCTGATTTCCTTCCTGCTTCCCTTCCACCTGGCCGGGCCGCCTTATCAGAGACTTCTTCTTCTTTTTTTTTTTTTTTTAAGATTTTATTTATTTGTCAGAGAGAGCAAGCGAGAGCGAGCACAGGCAGACAGAGTGGCAGGCAGAGTCAGACGGAGAAGCAGGCTCCCTGCGGAGCAAGGAGCCCGATATGGGACTCGATCCCAGGACGCTGGGATCATGACCTGAGCCGAAGGCAGCTGCTTAACCAACTGAGCCACCCAGGGGTCCCTCATCAGAGACTTCTTAAAGGCTCCATTTACATGACACAGTTGTCCCATCCGCTTTGCCTTGCCTTGCCGCTTCACCACACACACATCTATACATCTCTGTGTAGCCTGCCTCCGTGTAAAACACAAAACATATATCCCCTGGCCTAGCAGCAAAGACTCACGCTAAAGGAGGGCTTTTATACCTGGGATTTGCGGGGTTCATCAAAGGGTGGGGGGGATTTTGCCTGCCTCCCCCCCACCCCCCCCGGTGGAAAGAAATGAAGGTTTTTGAACAAAGAGTCTGAAATGGAAATTTTTTGGTTTTCTTGGGTCCAAGGGGCTTTCCTAAGACAGTTTAGGACAAACCAGGATGGCTGGTTACTCTCCATCACCTTCCTTATCACCACCCTCCAAATGCACTTCTTCATTTGTCCTAGCACTCACTAGCCGAGAGACAGGGAGGTAGGGCACAGCCTGAAACGGAGCTTTTGAAGTTTTTGCCAGACAATCCAGAGATCTGGAGGGTTTCGTATGAAAGCAGCATAAGGGGGAGCCAATAATTTTTTTGGAAAGTATGGGTGAGAAAAGGAACCTTAAGAGATGAAAGGGGAAAATGAAACTGTATTTCTCGTTTGTAAAATCCCTCTGAAGAGCTATTTAAAATGTTTGTTAATAGTTTGCGTTTTGCTATTTCAGCAAATGTTTCTGATAGAAATATAAACACATATGATTTTAAATCTCTAGAGCTTGAACCCAGATCCGTAATCTGCAATTTTCGCAAATTTTCTAGAGACCCTTGCAGACTCCACAGCCCATGGCACTCTGCCTCCACCTGGTGGCGGTGTACGTAAATTCAGTCTTGACCACCCACCCTAACTTCCATTTTTTGGTGTGTGCTGAGGGACTTCTTTTTAGGAATTGAATCTTGAAAGCCAAATTATGAAGATACCAAGTGGTCTCATATGATACTGTGGTCTTTTTTGTTTGGAATACAGGGTCAATGTGAAACAAAGACTATGTTTTTCTATTTATATATACCTCATGCTGTGTAGTACTATGAGCCCATGAAACTATTAAAATAATTGATTACCTTCATCTCTTAGGGATTACAAGAATATTATAAGCTGATACTATGAAGTGCATAATTTGTGAAAATTTCATGTGTATAGATCTTAGATTATAATAATCAAATAAAATCTAAGAAATTTATTAATCAGACATGGTTCATCACAACCATTATCACACTGAGTTTGACAGTTATTAGTTCACATCAGGGGACTTAACTGTAATTGCTTTTATACATGTAAATCTCCCCCTTTTTATGTTATGTTTTTCTCTTTTTTTAATTCTTTAGCATGTGAAATAATTGCTAAAGTTCATGAATTGTTTTATCATCAACATACTTTGTGGGAGCAGAAGACTCAAACCTCACTTACGCATTTTGTTCCTTTTCGGGGAGATGTCATTTCACTTCCCTAGGGCTGGATTTCTGGGTCTGTAAGGTTGAGATAATAGTTATGTATGTCATTAGCTTGGTTTAAGAGTCAAATACTGTGTGTGTGTGTGTGTGTGTGTGTGTGTGTGTGCGCGCGCGCGCGCACGCTCTGTTAGCCACATGTTAGTCTCAGGGACATTATTATCACTTGTAAATTGAAGACAAAGTTTCCAGATTTTTACTATCTAGCCCCTGGCTGCCAGGACTGAGTTTCCCTGACATATCCCGAGGAATTCTGATTCCCTCTCCATGTGCTGGCCCTCATCCCTTCAAGGCCCTCCCACGAGCCCCTCACACTCTCTGTCCATACCCCCAGCCTCTCTGTCCCCCACAGCAGATGAAAGCCACCTGCACCAGAGGAGAAGGGGCACTGGGCCTAGACTGGTTGTGGGGTTCTGGGGGGTTGGGAGCCCCGGTGAGTGCGGGCTGGTTGCCACAGAGGGAATAGCTTGAGCTGAATTGGAAATCATCGGAGGAGCATGGGGCATTGGGGCAAGCAGAGGCGAGGTCCTCCCCGATCTCACCCTCCGCCTAGGTCCGCTGACCTGAGTGAAGTAGTGACAACCTCAGGTCTAGTTCTGATTTTAGGAAGAGGAGAATCCTGTATCTCCCTGCCCCTCTTCCTCATCACAGAAGGGGCGGGGGGGGGGGTCGGCGAGCACGAATACTCTATCTTCTCTTCCACATGCTGCTATGACTGATGTTCCTTCAGTAAGACGCAGGCATCTGGCCTCACAGAGTTAAAGGTGTGAGAACTGCTCTGGGAACCCAGAGGGAGGGGGGGGGGGGGGAGGTGGGAAGTGGTCGATGGAGGGCACAGGACTGCAGCAGGGAAAGCATCTGGGACAGTAATGTCGTTATCTGCTCCTGAGGAAGTGGAGTTCAGTCTGTTGAAGACAGAGTATGAGAAAACATGGTCTTTTCCAAGAAAGGTGAACGCCGTCTGTCCATCCAGGCCTCTGCCATTCCTTCTGCTTCTCGGGGTCCAGGCCCCTTCTCCATGCCTCGCCCTACCCCACCCCTCTCTGCACAGATGCACAGACAGCTGGCTTGTACGGACGGGATCACGGGGCATACATTTCTGGAAAACCACTTTGATGACCCACTTCCTTTCACTAACCTGATTTTATTTTTACCTTCATCTTGATTTTTTCCTAAAATGGGGGGAAAAAAAACCCACACCTGTCTCAAACCTTTTTCTGAAATCAAGTTGCGATTTCCAGCATTTTGTCATTTTTATAAGGATTCAAACTCACTGTGGTTTTCAGGCTCCCGGGGCCTCCCGCCACTCTCTGCTGTGTCATGTAGCGACATAGGGCTAACCTCTCAGCCTCTCTGCCCTTCCCACCCTCGGTGATGCTGTTTCTGACAAGCCTCCACGTTGCTGGCAGGAGGCTTCCCAGGTCACCGAGGTTCTATTACTGTACAGGAGTTGGAGCAGCCACTGAGCAACTTCCAGAAAAAGAAAGAGAAAAAGAAGCCTTTCCATGCACAGAGAGTGCTGCTGCTGAGGCTAAGCTGTGTGGGCAAGAACATACGTTGGGTGTCAAACCTTCTAGAACAAAGGATCAGTCTGCCTTCTCCTGTCTGGAGTCTGAGGCCTAAGCCCCTCGGGGCCATGTTTGAAGATTGGTTTCTCCCTGCGTGGAGGTACAACCCCTGTCCCAACCTTGCTTTTGCATATCCGGCCTTGGCAAGGGGAGGCCAGCCACAGGCGGACTTCCGGACCCAGCCGGTTGTATGTGGGATGTGGGGGCGTTGGAGGGCCCTGTCATTCGGAGATGCATTGTGCCTTCAGAAAATACTTCACGTCAAGTTCATCTATTTCAAAAATCTGTGAAACCATAACGGGCGATACCATCTACGAGCTCATGTAACACCTTTCATGTCGAAGCCACATGAAAATCTGCGTGAGATTATTGCCAGAAAACATTTTGTCTCTAGAGATAAAATTCTGGTGTGAAAAGGAAAATGAAAACCATATAATCCTTCGCATTTTCCTCCAAGTCTTGAGTGCCAGAAATCTTAGCGTCGAAGATGTTGTCCAAATGTCCTCACTGGCTTAAGTCAGTGCCTGAGATAGAGTTTCCTTTGGCTACTTTTTAAATGAATTATCTTTTGGTTTACCTTTCTGTCCATTGACATGTCTGTCCCTCCATCATTTTTTTTTTTTTTTTTTAACTGAAGTGCTCAAATCCCTGGCAGAAGCAGATTTGCAGGTGTAGACTCAACTTGAAATTAATTCCTCAGGATGTGGAAGAAATGGCCATTTCAGAATTGCAGTAATTCTTTCTCATGGTTCCATTCAGACATTTTACAACCATTATGTAGTGAAGCCAAAGAGACCCAGACAGGCAGAATGGGGCCTATTTCGATTTTTATTTTCCCCACAGGAGAGGTGTACTGGGTGAATGGGGTGGCAGGGTGTTGAAGGCCCAGCAGCCATGGGACACGTCTGGGGGGTTCAGGTGCTGGCAGCCGCATCCCAAGAGGCTCGTTCTGCTTGTAAGACCTTGGTTGTCTTCCAGCTACCATAATTCCAACCCACAGTCTTGGGCTGGCTCTTCTGCTTCTGGCCAGTTCTGTGAGCTTCCTGGTATCTTGTCTATAGAGTTCCTTTCTTTTTTCTTTTTTCTTTTTCTTTTCTTTTCTTTTTTTTTTTTTTTAAGTTGGCTTTTGGTTTCTCTCTCTCTTTTCTGTCTTCTTTTTTTCTCTTTTTTTTTTTTTTTTTTTTTTAAGATTTTACTTATTTATTCAACAGACAGGGATCACAAGTAGGCAGAGAGGCAGGGAGAGAGAGCAAGGAAGCAGGCCCCCTGCGGCACAGAGAGCCCAATGAGGGGCCCCATCTCAGGACCGTGGAATCATGGCCTGAGCCGAAGGCAGAGGCTTTAACCCACTGAGCCACCCAGGCGCCCCTCCTTTCTTTTTAAGTAAGTCCTATTAGTTTCTATTGCTTGCAATCCAGAACTCTGATGCCTCTAGTCAGCAAATTAAATAGTTCAGTGATTCACTTAATCAGCATTCCCTGAGCAAGACACCCGTGTGAAGCAGGCATTCTTGGACTTCATCTCATGGATGCAAAAACGGAAGCTCATGGAATTTGTTTTGCAAATTGGTATTATAATTGAGGGTTTGGTGTTTACAGTGGTGTTTTCCAATTCTTCATGATCTTCCTGCAGGCAGTGGTCCATATTTTACCTCAGATCCTAGAGAATGTTGAGGTTTCATCACCAGGAAAATGCCTGTGCTCAGGACCCCAGCGGTGACTTACCCAGTTGGAGTTATGCCCCTTGTCTAGGAAGAACCAGGGTATGATGGCCAGAAGACCCTTCATCTGTAAGAACTGCAAAGGCCCCAGTATGTGGAGGCTTTTGGTGGGATCTTTTTTGAACAGCATTGCCTGGTGACTCACTGGGGGAAGGGGAGGCAGAGAGAGACACACATACAGAGTGGAAGAGAGAAAGGGGGCAGGGAAGAGACAGACAGAGGGAGAGACAGAGAGAGGAAGAGAGAGAGAAGAAAAAATAAAAGTTCATCTTTACAGAATAATGTTAGCTAACAAATATAGAAGGGAGGGTAAAATGAGGCAATCCCCACAAACCCAACATAATGACGAATTCAGGTAAGGATCTCGATGGTGCTACAACAGTCGGGTGAGAAGTTTGTTCGTATGACATCAAAGTGTTATCCCACAGATTACTAGTGACAAAGGAGGAGAAAATGCACCTATACTTGGGGGACACTTGGCCGTCACCACCTTAACCAAGGGACCAGACTTAACATCACAAATACTAGGACAGCTTGACGTGAAGTGGCTTCTGGTGGGAATCAATATGAAGAACACAAAATCGCCCCAGAACCATTCTTGCCAGAGGTGTTGACCTGAATCTGAAAGTCACCAGAGCTAACTTTAGGTATATACAGAATATACAGGCCTAGAGGAACACGTGAGATTTCACGACAAGGGAGAGGCCATGTTCAGAATGTGTGAAGTGTTCTTCAGAATACGGGGTGGCTTGGAAAGTGAATGTAAATAAATTAAAAAAAAAAAAGAAAAAGAAAAAGAAAAGGAAGCCCTGTTCAGTATCTTAAAAATGCTAAAGGCTAAACACCTAATTGAGTGCAAGAATTTGGTACAATTAGAAATATGACTACGGAGGCACCTGGGTGGCTCTGTGGGTTAAGCCACTGCCTTCGGCTCAGGTCATGATCTCAGGGTCCTGGGATCGGGTCCCGTGTGGGGCTCTCTGCTCAGCAGGGAGCCTGCTTCCTCCTCTCTCTCTCTCTGCCTGCCTCTCTGACTACTTGTGATTTCTCTCTGTCAAATAAATAAATAAAATCTTAAAAAAAAAAAAGAAATATGACTACGACTTGGATATTAGAATATGTGGAATTATTATCATTTTTCTTAGATGTGATTATGATATTGTGGTTCTATAGATGAATAGCTGACTGATAAATGGTAGGAGATAGAGATAAAGACAGAAACAGAAAATTAAACAAACACAGCAAAATTGGTGAAACTAGATGAAGAGTGTATGGATGTTAGTTAGTTCAGTTTTTTTCTATAGACTTGAATTTTTTCCCAATAAAACGCTTGGGGGAAAAAACCTAACTGTATTAAAATAAGACTTGGAAGGGTCCTTCAATTTTTATCTTCTAAATCTTTCCTTTTGTGAATTGGAAAATTTAAACCCATGGGGGTGAAGCAGCTTGCCCGAGGCTCCAGAGTCAGCAAGCAAGAGAGCTGGCCCGCAGTCTTATTTCCACTCTCTTTGCTGTCTCATGAAAATTAGACTCACGTTTTAATATAAAATTCTTTTTAATCTCTTCTAGCATCACACTGGCTTTTCCATATTAAAATGAATGGGGGAGGGCAGGCCATGTTGTCTCTCTCCCTAGGGCCTTGGTTTCCCCCTGCTCGCTAAAGCTGCGCCTGGCCTCTGGCCCACAGGACACCCTCGTGCTCTCCTAGGTGGTTCCCCTCAGCCCCCAGCCCAGCCCCCAGGGCTTCACCGTCTCCTTGTTTCATTAACTTGGTGCCACTCCCACGGACCCAAATCGAGCATTGGTTCTTAATATTTCTGGGCTGGTTTTTAAACAGCTTCTTTGCAGAATTGAAACAAATTCTAATACAACCAAGTCAACATGATCACACTTGGCATGCTAATTGGAAACCTCCGTTTTAAACAAAAGGTTAGACCCAGGGCACTATCTTCCTACAATCTCCAGAAAGGTAGCTTGAAACGCACCAACCTATAAATAAAACTACAGGGCTGAGAACATTTTTTAAGTCAGTGAAACCACAAAAACGAAACTTTTCCCAATTAGCCTGGGGATCATGGTGCAGAAGCTCTCTGGAAATCGAGCATGGGTCTGACGCCTGCCGACGTGGGAGAGTGGGAACAACTCAGTCTGGATGGAACTAGTCTGCTAGTTGATGCCTCCCCTTTTTTCATTTGTATTTACCATTACGTTTTCTCTTCCCTATTCTGATGAGCCTGCAGTTTATTTTGTTGTTGTTCACCAGAACAAAATGATTGTTCGTCTTCATGTGTATTGGCCGTTCGGTATACAAAATTCTAGATGCTCAGCCCCTTTCCCCCCACCTCGTTGTTGCTTACAATGAGCCTCTTTTCAATGAATATCTGATGAAGGTAGCTGTTAAATAAAAATGAATGTTATGTATAAAATTGTGAAATGTTATTTTCTACCTTGTAAAGAAAAAAAATACATCAGCGTGGAATGTATAATTTATAGTCAAGCTGGAAGACTCTGGCAACCCAACTGGCATCAGCCGTGGAGTGGGCAGAAAATCTGAACTCACCAAGAAAAGCTGGAGGATATTCTAGAGATTGTAAAATAATCCTCGGGGGTTCAGTGTGTTTGCTGAGTAAGGTCCTTGGAAAAACATTCCCGTGGATTCATATTATTGGCGGTCCAAATGGGAGACATAATATCTTCTCCTGCGTTTATTGGGCTGACTTTCTTAGTACTAGTGTGTTGTGTGTCTGCTGCAGATGGCTTTCTAAAATTAACTTGAAAATAACAAGCTGCTGGCCTGGATTTTATTTGGCCTGTACAATATTTTTGAAAGTCAGAAATTTGCACATAAAAATCCAGATTTCCTATTTCTCTCAACGTGCCGGAAGATCTGACAACAGTGGGCTTGAATTTTCCTACTGGTGAAGGTTTTCTCCCATGGCCATGAACTCTGTGGTTTGCCACAGTCCCTGGAAGTCCCTGTTGTTATATATCCAGACAGCTTTATTTAAATGGCTAGCTCCTGGAAGCATCTGGGTTTAGGATCTACATTATCCATCTTCAATTCACTTAGATAAAATTATTTTGACAAAAATAGGTACTTATATCTGTTAAGGCATCTCATGCATCAAGGCGTGAAATGCCTTGTGAGACATTTTATATTACTTTATTTCATTTGCTTCTCCCCCAAACCCTTTGAGATAAGTACAATTATTACAACCACTTAAAAACATGATACCGAATGCTGGAGAGGCTGGGTACCCTGCCCATGGTCACAAGGTTAGTAATGAGCAGAGTCAGGATTCGAACTGAAAGGCGATGCTATCAGATAAGTTAGGCAAAAGAGAGCCCCGAAGTTGCAGTTGTCTGCAGCTGATTTCCTTGAAGAGGAAGAAAATAACATGGTAGCCTAGGAAGAACCATGAGTCAAAGACCCAGGAACCAGGACTGAGAGAACACAGGCTTGCTTTTCTGAGAAACTTACCACTTGTTAGTTGGTAAACTTAGGAAGTCCCCTTTCCTCCACTGGTCTGTTTCACAGTCTATAATATGAGGGTGGGGAAGGTGGATAGGATACTTCTCCAAACGCCCATGACCTGTCTCCCTCTCTGGCACCTAATCTGAGAAAGGATGTGTTCCTTTTCTTTGGCTCCCTCTGCTGACATGGAGCAAGAGAACACATTGGTTGCCCAAACCATTTTGGGTTTATTTCAATCATTAATCAAAGGTTTGTCCTTTCCAAGGTCGCGGTGGGCACCTGGTTACCTGCTGAGAAAACTTAGACCAGTAATAATGGTAAGTCACTTCCTGATCACCACTCAGCAAAACAAAAGAAGTGAAGGTCTAAAGTAATTCAAGATTTTATTGTATATGTGGGAAATCATAGAATCATCACCACCACCACCATCATCATGATGGAAATAAACAAGAACTGGGGCTCCTGGGTGGCTCAGTGGGTTAAGCCTCTGCCTTCGGCTCGGGTCATGATCTCAGGATCCTGGGATCAAGCCCCGCATCAGGCTCTCTGCTCAGCAGAGAGCCTGCTTCCTCCTCTCTCCTCCTGCTTCCTCCTCTCTCTCTGCTTGCCTCTCTGCCTACTTGTGATCTCTCTCTCTCTGTCAAATAAATAAATAAAATATTAAAAAAAAAGAAATAAACAAGAACTAATATTTATTAAGTACAGACAATAGGCCACTGTCTATCTAAAGTACTTTCTCTACTTTCATTTTCAATTTATTCTTAAAGTAAGCCAAAGCTGCTGTTTATGATCCTCAGTTTGCCCTGGAGGGAAGTTAAAATCCCAAGTCCTCCTTTTCCAGTTGAAGAAATTGAGGCCCAGGGACGTTAAGTGATTTACCCACAGTCATACAGCAGCTGACTGCTGGTAGAGCTAATACTAGAAGCGAGTCCAGAAATCCCTTATTTATTTATTTTTTTGTCTAGCTTCTTCAATGTAAAGTCTGGCTGAGGAGATAGAACTAATATACTAAGAAATAATTAACAGGAGGAAGCATGTAATTAGAAGCTTAGATTTTGAGGTTGAAGGGGGCCTTAGAAGCTATCTTGTGTGAATTTTTGCTTTGACAGAAGCTTCTTGGGGCACCTGGGAGGCTCAGTCATTGAGCGTCTCTCTTCTGCTCAGATCATGATTCCAGGATCCTGGGATCGAGCCCCACATTGAGCTCCCTGCTCAGTGGAAGCCGGCTTCTTCCTCTCGCACTTCCCCTGCTTGTGTTCCCTCTCTCGCTGTGTCTCTCTCTGTCAAATAAATAAATAAAATCTTAAGAAAAAAGGAAAAGAAACTTCTCTTCCTATCCCTGACTTTGAATACTTAGCAGTTGAGTTGAAACCTACCTCCAGTCCCAATCCTGTTCCCCGGAGCTATATAGGATATATTTAAGCCATCTTCTGTACACAGTCCTCCCCAAATTTGGAAACAACCCTTGTGAACTTGAAAAGCATCATGTCTGTGCTAAAATCCCCAAATGTATTTGTTTTTCCCATTATATATAAATCCTAAAATTAAAATTCCCTACAAATCTCATTGTCCTGCTCCAATGAACTCCAAAGATGGCCTCCAGTGAATGACTCCTCCTGGTATCTCTGTCCTTGTGTAGGCCTTCCCATCCTGAATTTTGGCTGTCCTTTGACTGACATTGGCAGAAGTGACTGTGCCAATTCTGGTATTAAGCCTTAAGAAAGCCTGACACCTAGCGTCTCTGTGCTCTTGGAAGCTAGCCAACATGTAAGAAGTCTGGCTGCCCCACTGGGGAGGAAAGGCCTTGGAGGGTAAGACACCGTATGAAGGTGGAAGGCCTCAGGTCTGGGAGTGATGCGACCCTCTTGAATGTTCCTGCCCAAGGGCCTCTAAAGTATTTCAGCCCCAGCTGCCAACTGACCACAACTACAAGAGAGTTTCCAAGCAAAATCGAGAGAAGAACCACACGACTGAGACCAGTCAACACACAGAATCATGAGAGATAAGGATAACATTTATTGAGATACTAAGTTTTTTTTTTTTTTTTAAAGATTTTATTTATTTATTTGACAGAGAGAGATCACAAGTAGGCAGAGAGGCAGGCAGAGAGAGAGAGAGGAGGAAGCAGGCTCCCTGCTGAGCAGAGAGCCCAATGCGGGACTCGATCCCAGGACCCTGAGATCATGACCTGAGCCGAAGGCAGCGGCTTAACCCACTGAGCCACCCAGGCGCCCCTTGAGCTACTAAGTTTGAGTGGTTTGTTCTACACCAATAACTGAAACAAACCACTAAAAAAAGAACTTCCAGAACCCAAATTGGTTGTCCACTGCCGAGGATGGGAGGAATAATGCCTGTTTATCTTCATACTATTAACACTATCCTGGACTTACTTTGCATTAACAGTCATATCATCAGATTGAATGTGTAGCTAACTATACATATCCAGCATTTGTCACAGGATGGCTGTTTGGCTACTTCTCTTCAATGTCTTCCCGAAAGGTATTAGGGACACAAATAAAAGATTTTATATCTTTTTCCTTGATAATTTTCATCTCGCCTGTTGTGACTCATCATTCCAGCTCGATGAGATTTTTGGAAAAACATTTTGCACCGTTATCTAAGATAATAATGATCTCTTGTGCCCTCTGCAATCTGAGAAACATACCATATATATCTTATTCAAACCCCTGTGATAAAATTGTTGAATGGGACCAGGCAGATTTCGAGTCCTTCAGATGGGCACCAAAGGCTTCTGTGAGGAATAGGTTTGTTCTACTGATTGGGTGACTCTTGGGAAACGATCGTTCCAGCTCCAAGTGTGTGTGGCCTGTTGTTCCCTGAGCTGCTTTTCTTTTGTTCTTCACAACAATATCGCAGAGCATTTGCTTTCCCTGAACTTCGTGGGTATAACTTTCCAGTAAGGTGGTTCCAATTTAGTCTGACATGATTGGCTCTTAATCAACTCACGTAGGCTCCTAACAAAAACAGGACTTTATTTTCTACACAGTCAGAGACAATTTGTGGTAGAATTTGAACAGCACAGGTTTGGCGTTAAACACACCTGGGTTGAAAGACTGGCTATTTTTAATTGAGAACTAAGCCAAGTTGTTCAGCTTCTCTGAGCCTCCATTTCAGCTGTAAAATGAGGATGATGATACTTTCTTTAGGGGTTTGATGTGCTGATCAAAATGAGAGACGGTACGGAAAACGTTTAGCACCTTGCTCATCGTGTAATACGTCAATACGTGTTGGGTTTCATTATTTTTCCTGTTTTATTACGGTAACAATGAGTTGTTACTCAATCAGTAGTTTCTAAAATTGACCTCTTTTCTTTGCACTTCTCTGAAGATTTGAATAATATATGCCTATCCCTAGTCTTATAGTGCTGTGTTGAAGAATATAGCAAAAATAAAAATAGTGCTTCCTTCTATCTGCCATCTGTTAACATTAACCATCTGCCCGAAGCAATGGGCCTATCCCTTTTTTCCTTCCTGCTCAAAACACTGATTAAAGTGTGTCTCCCACCTCTGCGCCCAACTCATACCTTTTGTGTTCCTGGCATGTTTCAGGGGCTCAATTCATTTGAGGCTCCAACCTCCATCAGACACCCATTGGGGCTACTCTTGCTCCTGCCGTATTTTGCATAGGTCTCTCATCCTGTCATAGGTCTGTCAACCCAGGAGTAGGTTAGGCCAGTACTAGAAGTTACTTAGCTCTGCCAGGATTGGGTAGATAGCAAGTCAACCCTAAGAAGTCATGAGATCTGGGGTTAGGGAGTAGGGTTTGGAGAAGCAAGGGAAATTGGGGCACCAGAAAGGGAAATGAAGTAGAATTACATCAGCAAGGATATGGGTACCAAGTCATAGAACCAGACACAAAGCTGATACAGTGAGGTCCTAGAAAGTACCAAATCCAGGTTTCCTCTCATAGCCCCCCCCCCCCCCCACACACACACTACCCCTAAGGCTGAAGGTGTTGGATCTTAGGTCTGAGTTGAATTGTAAGTAGAAATAGGTGGACCTCAGTGATGCAGAGAGCCCAGTGAGGTACAAAGATGTCCTCTCAGAGGGTTTCCAAGATTCCTGACACTTGCTTATCCCATCCAGTTCTTGAAGTTGGTTTTGAGTTAAATCCTGGAGAGCCTTTCTTAACCAATTTCTGAGACTTTTGAAACATGGCTTTATTGTAAGTCTAGATAGAAACCTATCAGATGTCTGTCTTTCAGCAAGATGACAATATTTGACTACAGCTGAGTGGGATCCAGGTCACTGCTGACTCTGAGTACTCAAAATGTCAATTTTATGTTAGAACAGATCTGATAAGAGTGGAGAGAGGCAGTGATGGGTTACACTTCACAGGGCAGTCATTTTTAATCCACTTTAACAACCTAAGGGAATGGTACTGGTTATAATCCTTTAGATGTCTAGAACATCAAGGTGCCCTTAAATGTCACTCAAAAGCCATCTCAGACTTTGACCATTTCTTAACCTTTTAAAACAAAACAAAGCAAAACAAAACAAAATGCGCCCTCCCATTTTCTTTTAAGAATTGGAGAAATAAACCTCACCACAAGCCCACCTCCTAGAGAGAACATCTCTTAACATTTTGGAGTGTATTTGAGCTAGTTTCTTTCTGCCCTTCTCTCATCCCTCCATCCTTCCTTGTCCTCCTCCTCCTCTTTCTCTCCTTAGACCTCAAGGACAGAGAGTTGAATTATTTATACCTCTCAGTCATGGCACATTATCAACATTTGCATGTCCTTGGTTTGGCTTCTATTTTATTTTATTATTTTCCGCCTTTATCCTGAATATTTGTTCCCCGTCCTCACTGCTGCCACTGGTAGCCATTCTAAGATGCTCTATTCTTGTATTTGCACGCATCATTAAAGAATATATTGTATTTGTGTATTTTTAATTTACATAAATGGTACTTGCTCTAGGTCTTGTTCTGTTTCTTTTTATTTTTTAACTCAACACTACGTTTATGATCTATTTAGAGTGCAAAATGTCTGGCTCATTGCTGCTGGCTGTTGCATGGTGGTTGATAACGGACATCCACCATATTTCATTTATCTATTTCCTGAGTCAGGGACTTCTAGATTATTTCTGACGTCCTGCTATCAAAAACAACACAGTGGGGCGCCTGGGTGGCTCAGTGGGTTAAAAAGCCTCTGCCTTCGGCTCAGGTCATGATCCCTGGGATCGAGCCCCGCATCGGGCTCTATGCTCAGCGGGGAGCCTGCTTCCTCCTCTCTCTCTACCTGCCTCTCTGCCTACTTGTGATCTCTGTCTGTCAAATATGTAAATAAAATCTTTAGAAAAAAAAAAACAAAAAACAACAACACAGTAAACATGCCCATGCATATGTCCCTATGGATCTGATTACCAGAGGTATATGGATAGGAGTGAGACTGCGGAGTCATAAGCATACAAATATCTACTGTAACTAAATGCTTCTAGGTTGTGGTCAAATGTGCCTGGCTGGCTCAATCAGTAGAACATGCAGCTCTTGCTCTTGGGGTCATGAGTTCAATCCTCATGTTGGGCGTAGTGCTTGCCTGGAAAAAAAAATGCTTATCTAAATGGTCATAACTTTTTTTTTTTATTTGAGAAATGACTTGCTTACCATAAAATTCTCTTCTTAATGTATGTAATTCAGTGGGTTTTAGATTATTCACAGACTTGTGCATATAATTACAGAACATTTTCAGCACCTCCAGAAGAAATCTGGTTACTATTAGCAGTCACTCTCCCTTTCCTCTTCCTATGGACCATGTTCATCTGTTTTGTTTCTTAAATTGCACATATGAGTGAAATTCGTCTTTCTCTGACTTTTTTTTGTTAATTTTATCTATTGTTTTTCTATTTCTTGTTTCATTAATTTTTACTCTAGTACTTATTACTTCATTCCTTTTGCTCACTTTGTTTTGGTTTGGTTTTTTTATTCCAATATAGTTAACAGTGCTGTGAGGTTAGCTTGACCTTCTTTTTCAGTATCTTAAGGTAGAAGATTAGGTTGTTGATTGGTGATTTTTCTCTTTTAATGTACATATTTATAGCTATAAGTCTTCCTCTGAGCAATGCTCCCACCCAATCCCATAAACTTCCATATGTCATGTTTTCATTTTCATTCATCTCAGAATATATTCTAATTTCCTTTGTGATTTCTTCTTTGACCCATTGATTATGTAATAGTGTGCTGTTTATACATATTTGTGAATTTCCCAAATTTCCTAGTAATTGACTTTTCATTTCATTTCAGTTGTGGTCAGAGAACATATTTTGTATGATTTCAATCCCTTTAAATTTATTGGCCTACCTGTGGTCCATCCTGGAGAATGTTTCATATGTGCTTGAGAAGAATATGTTTTCTGCTGTCTTATGGGTTGAGTGTTCTACAGACACTGTTAGGTCTATTTGGTTTATGATGTTGTTCAAGATTTTTATTTCCTCTGTCTAGTTGTTCTTTCCATCATTGAAAGTGAACTAGTAGTATATTTAACTATAACTGTTGAATTGCCTGTTTTTCTCTTTAATTCTGTACATTTTTGCTTCGTGTATTTTGGAGCTCTATTTTTAAGTACATGTATGTTTATACTTCTTATGTTTTCTTGATAGATGGGCTCTTTTTTCATTTTTAAATGCTTTCTTTGTCTCTGGTAACACTCTTTCATTAAAACCCATTTTTCTGATTTTAGTATAGATACTTCTCTTTTGACTGCCATTCCTATGGTAAGTATTTCAAGTAGTGCAGATCTGCTAGTGGCAAATTCTCTATTTTTGTTTATCTGGGTAAGTCTTAACTTTTCCTTTATTTTAAAGGATAGTTTTGCTGGACATAGAATTCTTTCTTGACCATCTTTTACTTTTATTACTTTGAATTTACTATATTCCACTGACTTATATCCTCTATAGTTTTTAAAGAGTTCTTGTATTATTATTATTTACACACGTGAGTTGCACCGATTTTTTAAGTGTAAGGTTTGTTAAGTTTTGATGTATGTATTCATCTATATACTGTCTAACCCAATCAAAAACTATAAAACTTCCATATTTACAGGAAATTTCCTCTAGTCCTTTTATAACCAATACTATTGTCCACCTCTACAGCATCTACTACTCTGATTTCTTTTTCCTGTCCTTGAGCTCTATAAAAATAGAATCATATATTATGTACTTTTTATGTCTTTTTTTTTACTCTGTATGTTTTAAAGATTTATCCAAGTTGTGACATGTATAATAACGTTATTTTTTATTGTTGACTAATGTTTCATTGGAAGAATATACTACAAATTTCATATCCATTTTCCTGTTGATGGCAACTTGGATTTTTTCCAGATTAGGGCTATAATGAATAAAAACATTAGTAACATTCTTTTTTTTTTTTTTCTTGAGAGAGCCAGCAAAAGGAAGAGAAAGAGAGTGAGCATGAGTGGAGGGAGGGGCAGAGGAAGAGAGAAACAGACTCTCTGCTGATCAGGGAGCCCGATGTGCGACTTGATCCCAGGACCCTGAGATCATGACCTGAGCCAAAGGCAGATGCTTAATTGACTGAGCCCTCAGGCACCCCTGAACATTCTTGTATAAGGTTTTTTGGTGGACATATTTTCTGTTTAACTTGGGTAAATACTTGAGAGTGAAATGCACGGTTATGGGACATATGCATGTGTAACTTTATAAAAAAACATTTTCACAAAGTAGTACCACTTTACACTTCCACTGATAATATATGAATTCAGATACTGTTATTTGACTTTGTCCAGTCTATTCTGGAATTAGCCTTTCTAGTGCCTGTAACATGATGTATTATTGTGATTTTAATTTGAACTTCACTGATATTCTTATTGTCCATTCATATACATTCCTTAATAAAGTGTCTATTTAAGTCCTTAGCTCACTTAAAAATTTGATATGTTTGTCTTTTTTATTGAGTTTAAGGAGTACTTTAGATGTTCTGGGTACAAGTCCTTTGTTAGCTAATAGGTATTACAAATATTTTTTCCCAGTCTGTGGTGCACACATTCATTTATTTTCCATCTTCCTTCCTTCCTTTCTTTCTTCCTCCCTCCCTCCCTTCCTTCTTCCCTCTCTTTCTCTCTTTCTTTCTTTTTTTAAGATTTTATTTGTTTGACAGAGAGCATGAAGGAGCACAGGCAGGGGGAGCGGCAGACGGAGACGGGCTTGGTGGATCAGTCTATCTATCTACCTACCTATTTATTATCTATCTATCTATCTATCTATCTATCTACTTATTTTTATAGAGACCTAGAGAGTCAACCCAGTAATTAACCCAGGACTAATATTGCTTCTCTACATTTGCTGTGATTAGTAAATATGTTATTTCAGAGAACTTAAATTCCCAGTTTGAGAACTGATCAACATCTTCGTGAGTGATTTTTGGTGAGTTAAGTAGTTCTGTTTAAGGTGGCTCCATTGTTAAGTCTCTGCCTTTGGCTTGGGTCACGATCCCATGGTCCTGGGATTGAGCCCTGCATCTGGGTCCCTGCTCGGTGGGAAGCCTGCTTCTCCCTGGGCCACTTCCCCCTGCTTGTGTTTCTTCTCTGGCTGTGTCTCTCTTTGTCAAATAAATAAACAAAATCTTTTTTAAAAAATTTACGAAGTCTGGAAAATTACCCAAGATTGAACTATCATGACCTTTGGTAGGTTCTGTCCTTGAATCTAATCCTTTTACAAAAATGTTCATCAACAACTTGTTCCAAGTCCTTTATCAACGGCTTTCAAATTATGTTCTGAAGATCCCCTACACACATACACACCTACAGTTTCTGTTCAAAAACCCTTCAGCATTGGGCTGTGTGGGGGCAGACGGCAGTAGCATGGTGATACACAGGCAGACTGTAGCTGAATAAAACTTGTAAACCCTTCTCTTTAACTGGAAGTTGTATATCTTTTTCCGTGATGGTATTTTTGAGTACCAATGTGTCTTTATGTAAGACTGTGTGTGTGTGTGTGTGTGTGTGTGTGTGTGTGTGTGTGTGTAAACAATTTAATTTAAAGCTTAAGGATCAGATTTTAAATGTTAAATTTCTACTTCATTTAGCCTGTTCAACAGCTGAGTATTGACTCTGGTTCCTACTGGTTAGAAAAGTCCTACATCTGACATACTTTGAGATCTCAAAGGGTTGGGGAATCATGGAGAAATTGTTTTTGGCATAAAATAAATGATTCTGTTAAGTTTTGTGATTGACAAGGAAGGGGGGGCATTGTTAAAATTCCACCTCCTAAAGGATCTATTTAAAATATAGGTTATTTGGCTCTACTTGACTTGTGATACAGATCATTCAAACACAAAGACATTCTCTGGCATAAGAATCCACCACAGGCAAACCCACTTGTAAACTGGGGGAGAGGGAGAACTTGAATGTGAACACGTAGAACAAGAGGACTTTTTTCTTTTTTTCCCCATTTAAATAAGTCTTCCTGGGGCTGATTTCCTAAGGTGCATTTTCCTTTCATGATCCCGGTCATTAATCACCAGTTAGTGTTTAATGATCACCTGCATGGATCATAGATTCCACAATCCAACCTGAAAACTCAAAATTTAGGTTGCCTCTTTCTCTAATAATTATAATCCACCAACCCCCAGGGTTGTTCCTCACGTGTTTGGCATTTCTGTTTTTGCAGAATGTGAATCAGGGCACAGGACTTCAGCGTCTTCTCTTATTCCTCCCCTCGCCTTTTCTCAAATCCAGAATCTTTCGACCTCTGCACAAATTGCCATTTTCAACTGAAGAATTCTTTATTGTGGGCTGTGGGGGTTGGGGGAGGCTGTCCTTTTCTTTGTAGGATGTTTAGCAGCAGCCTGACCTCTACCCACTACCCACCAGCAACTCTCCCACCCTAACTGTGACAACCAAAAATCACTCCAGACATTGCCACATATCCCCTTGCAGGGGTGGTGGAAGGAACTGAGAAGGGGGTAGAGCTGCCCATTATTGAGAACCGCTGCTCTCAAATCCGTAAGAATCCCAAGCCTGAGAATCCTTTCAGAAATCATCTGGCCACCCCTAGACATGGTTCTCAAAGAAACCTTAGACACATGTAATCTAACCAAGTCAATATTCTCGACCTCCACTGCACATTTGAGTCACTGCAATATTTACAAATGATTAACTGGGACATTAGTATTTTTTAAGAACTCCCCAGGAGATCTCAATTTATAGACGGGGTAAAACGTGCCCTTAATAGTCATAGCACTCATAAAAACTTAGAAAAAAAAAAAGCCACCAATTTTATTTCAAATGGGAAATATCCAGGTAGTTCCAGAGCAAGAAAAAAAAATTCCATGTTGGTAGATTATAGAACATAGGCCACTGGAGACATTTCACATTTGCTTTTTGTTCTGTTATCATCACAACGCAATGGGAACTGGACACCTCTGGGAACGCTGGGTTTTTTAACAGTTTGACTGAAGGTGCATCGTTTGATGTAGAGCAATTTCTCTGGTGCTTGTAACTCACCGACACTTGTCACCAAAGTGACATCAATTAGGGAACTTCACAGGGAAGAGCCTGACCAAGGGGAAAGTCCCCACGTGTAATCTTTGTGCTTGGCAGGGAAGGAGGAGCGAGAGTTAGAAGGAGCAACGGTGGGCGAGGAAGGGAGACCTTCAGACAATGTTTTTCAACATTGAAAAATAGGACCTAATTACTATGTCTTTCCTTGGTTAGTGTTTCAATAACGGCAGGAATAAAACCACACGATGAAGTTCTTTATATTTTAGGGTCCCAGGAACATTATATCCAGAAAGTGTACACATTCTGGCCGCTGCCAGCCCCATGTCTTCTGGTCAGCCAAGGAGGGCTGGCCAAGATTCTTGACTAGTTATTGATCTTCTGAAAGGTGTAGGTTGCGTTAGATGAGGTTCAACTTTCCATTTGACCTTAGGCAACTCACTCAACTTCCCTGAGACTTTGTTTCCTTGTCTGAAAAAATGGGCAGCACAGCATTTACCTTGGACAGTCATTATGAGGATTAAATGAGATAATAAATGGGAAAGTGTTTTTGTGAATGGAAAAGCCCAATAAGGTAACACTATCTTTCTGGGGTCCTTCTCTCCTGAAGACTCCACTAGACCAGGATCCCATGGCTTCCAGTTTTGGCTTCTAGGGCACGTGTAGAACAATGGATGAGTGCAGCCATTGACTTAACTTGTCAAATGTCTGTCCTCAAGTGGACAATTAGGAAAATGCATTTGAGTTAAAAATATAGGGTGATGTAATTTTCATGATTGAGGTTACGGCTGTATTTTAGGTTATTATATACTAAAGACAAGAAAATTAATTGGCGCCCTCTCAAATACAAAGAGCAAGAGATTAATCTGATAAATGGTTTCCATTAAAAAATTCCATTTGGTTTCCCAAATTTATCTTGTCTCCTGAGGTTTCTGAATGCCACAGTGTCCTTCCCCTGTGCTTTCTAGCTGTAATCTACTGTTTCCCAATCCCTAGGTTTGAGGAGTATCTGTATTTACACAAATATAGTGGCAGAATGTAACCGCGCAGTTGACCTACTGGCTCCCTAATTCATGGATATATTAACTGAAATCACAGTTTTGTCTTTCAATTTAGTTTTGGTTGATACTCAAAACATAATCTTTGTGGAAAAACAAAGCTTTCATAATGCTATTACATACAGGTAGTGCAGCTGAGATCATCCAAGTAAGTCCACGGTCAAGGTTCGAAGTTATCAGTGCTGGCCTAGTAATAAGGATTCCCATCAAAGGATGAAACAAACAGAGCAGGAGATAAGGCTGCCTGAAATTCAGGGGACAGTCAGTGCTATTTTGGGGGAAACTGGTGAAGGAGAGGTCAGCATTTGCCAGCTTTGACTTGAATGCGTTTATAATTATGCACCTCACATGGCTAGCAGAGAAAATTGGGTGGATTCCATCCTACTCTTATGAAAATACAGACACCTGGATGCCATCTTTTCTGATGAAAATACTAGTGCAGCCAATTGCAAACCCAACCTGAGCACACGACTACATTATCACACTAAGTTCATATTTATCTGGTTTGTCCTCGGATGGTTCTGTCTCGAAGTCTGGGTCAGGATCCGGGTGGTGGATTTCAATGACAAGAACATAGATGAGACCTCCAATCACAGCACCAACCAAAGGGCCCACTACCGGAATCCACCAGAAGTTATTTCCAGCTCTGAAAACAAACAAGAAGTTAGTGATACACCACTTGGATCTCCCTCCTGGTATTACTAGCTATTCCCTAACAAGCCAGTGTTTCCCATGCTCATGGTTCCCTTTTAATTCAGCAAGAGCTAAGTATAAGCACATTCACTGTAGCTTGGCAAGCATCATCCTAGATTTTTCATATACCTCATTTCAGATGATCTAGTCCATTGTGCTATTATTACCTGTGAGAGAATAGATCCCCTTTATTTTCCTTTCAGAAAACAGAGTCCCTGAACCCACTGTCAAAACTGAAGTCATCTAGGGACAATCCTGGTTGATTATTTAGGAACTGCTTTGCCCTCAATCCTGAAATGATGAGTCCTGGGGGTTATGAATGGAAGGATGTGGAGAGGTTCCTGGATAGTTGGTCTAGGAGGGCAACCACAGAGTAAATAAACAGGAAATGTTTGCCAATGAATGGATTTAAAAAAAATGAAAGGTGGATATATGAATTACCTACTAAATATAATTTAATTTCATGCTTATTTTTTGAGGTCACAGCTTTTTTTTTTTTTAAGATTTTATTAATTTATTTGACCGAGAGAGATCACAAGTAGGCAGAGAGACAGGCAGAGAGAGAGAGAGGAGGAAGCAGGGTCCCTGCTGAGCAGATAGCACAACGCGGGGCTTGATCCCAGGACCCTGAGACTGTGACCTGAGCCAAAGGCAGAGGCTTTAACCCATTAGCCACCCAGGCACCCCAAGGTCACAGCTTAAAGTTACTCTCTGATAAGCCTTTCCTGCCATGATTCTCTTTTCTGCCATGATTCCAGAAGTCCTCAATCACAGTAATTGTACTGAAAGTAGAGTTCCGGAAGAAAGCAGGTACCTTTGTAAATTGTCACCATCTTCTTCAGAGGCAGGAAATCCATTAAGTAACTCCATAGGAAGGAACACAATGCTCAGAAGCAAGCAAAATTATTCAATAATACTATAAAGTTATTTAAGGGTGTATATATTTCAGATAAATCTTTCGGGGGCGCCTAGGTGGCTCAGTGGGTTAAGCCTCTGCTTTCGGCTTAGGTCATGATCTCAGGGTCCTGGGATTGAGCCCCTCATCGGGCTCTCTGCTCAGCAGGGAGCCTGCTTCCCCTTCTCTCTCTGCCTGCCTCTCTGCCTACCTGTGATCTTTTTCTCTGTCAAATAAATAAATAAAATCTTAAAAAAAAAACTTTCATAAAGCAGGGGAATGATAATCACTACCACTGAGAATAATGCGGAGGAGGCAGGGGAAACAGCAGGAGCTGTTTGAGGACTTCACAGTTGGGGAAAGGCTTGGGGGCTGTTCTTTTTATCATTATGCTTAGTCACCACATATATGTTCCAGGTGGCCTTTTGTTTGTATCACATTTGGATTGGAAAGAATAATAAAGGAACTAAGCCCCATGCTTGACCTCCATCCTTCCCTCTGTCTGGTGATCCCTTTCCCCTGGGTCGTCCCCAGAAATCTTAGCTCACGAGTGCAGGCTCAGGGGAAGGGCCCTGAGGTTGAGCACAATGGCCACCAGAGGTCACTCTTACTGCGCAGCTGAGATGACGCGCACTTCGAGGCTCTCTCAGAGTCCCCAAATCCAGGAGGACTTTCCTGGGAGAGGCGCATGGGCTTTACAGAGCTAGGGACCTTCTCTTGGGCAAACACATGAAGCACGTATAAGCCACCTTATTTGTCTCTCATTTCTTTTCTTTCATCGTGACTTAGCCACTGAATCTCACTGTCCTCGAACAGATCCAGGTCCCGTGTATCTGCCAGGACACATGTCCTTCTTTCACTGGCCAGACTCTTCCTTCTGTCGGGGCTGAATGTGTTGTGCCAGGGTCACCGGTCAGAAATGGAGGCCTTCAAACGTGGGTTCCTGCCTGGTCCGGTCTTAGGGGTCCTCAGTGTCATTCACACGCCATGATTTGGGGGATGTCAGGACAATGTCTTTGTTACTTGCTTAAGGTACGGACCAGCATCGGGGATTCATTCCTTTGAGTAATATTTAAAATATTAACAATCTCCCTGAGATCCTTCATCCATGAAGTCATGAACACCTTAATGGGAATTCGTGGAGAGCGCTTAGATGGAAAACACTATAATGTTGAAAGGAAAAGCCGGAGTCAGCCGGGGTCTATTGACAGGCCCTTGTCTGGTGATCCCCTCCCCTGGTCATCCTCAGTGCTGGCCAGACTGGGGTGAGTGGGGACCCGAGAGTTAGGCAATCTTGGGGGTAGACCCAGGCTAATGTAGCTACTGAGATGCTTACTGGGGATGAGGAACCCTGAAAAGGTGGGATGATCTAGAAACACTTTGGGGATCTGTTATCCCTCCAAGGTTTTCTTGGGCATTTTTGAAGATTACCAGCCAGCCAGCTCTTTCCTAACTGGCTTCTACTCCTCTACCCTCTCCTTTTTAATCCATTTTAGATGGTGACATCAGATTAATTTAACTAAATTGGAGTTCTAACCATGTCAAACATCCCATCTTCTTCTTCTTCTTTTTTTTTTTTTTTTAAGATTTTATTTATTTATTTGACAGAGAGAGATCACAAGTAGGCAGAGAAGCAGGCAGAGAGAGGGAGAAGCAGGCTTCCTGCTGAGCAGAGAGCCCGACGAGTGGCTTGATCCCAGGACCCTGAGATCATGACCTGAGCCGAAGGCAGAGGCTTTAACCCACTGAGCCACCCAGGTGCCCCTCAAACTTCCCCTCGAAACCCTTTGTTGCTTCCCATAATCTAAAAAAGATGGGGCATGGAGCACTGGGTGTGGTGAAAAAAATAATGAATACTGTTTTTCTGAAAATAAATAAATTAATTCAAAATAAACAAACAAATAAATAAATAAATAATTAAAAAGATGGGGCAGCCCAAACCCCAAGTTTTCATTCTGGGAGTCTAGATCCTCTGCGATCCAGCACGCTGACCTTTCTAGACTTCTCCACACACCCTTCCAGCTAGATGAGATCACTTGTTACTTAAACATAATAAACAGATCATCTCTGCCCGCAGTCTCCTCTCTGTCCCCCATTCAGGCACATCCAAACACTATAAAATGCCCCTACTTCCACCCCCATAATTCCTAACTTTGGAGCTGCAAACCTCCCACGTGCTGAAGTGAAGAGTCAATCTCTTAAACGACACTTGACAGCTTCAGCCTGTGGAAGTGGCTAGGCTGAGCCCGCTGAACAGAGCACAAAGGAAGCAGAAAGGCAGCTGCTGGGTTTCATCATCTCAGCCCAGGGCCTGGACCAACAGCTCAGGTAGCTGCAGGGGTGAATAAATGAACGTGTGAGAGGAAAAGACCCTGACATGGAGGGACAGGGACGTGGAGCTCGTCTGGCAGTAGGGGATTCTAGCATTTTGCCAGATGTGATCTCCTACCATTGACTTCACAAAGCCAAGAGAGGATAGACAAGACCTTTATCTATCTTAGAATGACCATCCCTCCTAGAGTTCGGGTGAGTCCTGAAACAGGGCTCAAAAAGAGGCTTCGAGGCCTCTTTGTTCCAAGGGTCTGTGTGAAGCTAACAGGTGACCAGGTCATGGGGGCAGCAGTAACCTAGAGTGAGGCTCTAGGAGCTGGGATTAACGAAAGTCAGGTTAATTCTGGGCTCTGAGAATCTTGCTGATATATGTTTTGCATTCTCTTTTGGAAGGATACAAAAGAACCTTCCTGGTAGGGGATGTTCTGTTCAACCTTTTCATGTCCTAATGGTAATCATTCTGGAACAAGAGCTCCTCATCTGTGGAGCATTCTTTCATTTTTGGCCAAATAATTCTTTCTTGTGGGAATCTGTTCTGGGTGCTGGAGGATACTTGGCAATATCCCTGACCTCTCTCTACCCACGATGCCAGTAACAACCTTCTCTTCTACCCTCCCCAGCTGTGACAACCAGACATGTCTCCAGGCATTGCCAACCGTCTTTGGGTGGGGAAAAAAAAAATCACCTCTAGTTGAGAACCACTGCTCTAGAAAACTCATTGCATTATCAGTTTCTTAAAGATAGGGGATGTTGCTTGATTTTCTTTGTATTCCTCATCTCCTGGGTCATGTCTGGCACATAACATTTGACCATTCTTTCATTCAGACTTATATTAACTTCTCTGGAGACTCTGTATAAGCCAGCCTCTGGTCTCATCACCGTGGGGACAGTGGTGAGGATGCTGCTGGGTCCCAGCCCTCAGGATGCTTACCTTCCAGCAGCTCTCAGCCCTGTCTGTGGTGGTGATCTGACTGGTGTCAGTTATTTAAATAACTACTTTTTCACACTGGTGAAGGCAGCCCAAACTTTCACTTAAATAAGTCATCGCATGTGTATGATTATACGTGCAGGTCAGCCTTTAAGGACATTCAAGTCTTTTCTCACAGCAAATGTGAACCTAGAATTTCCTCACATGTGTCTTTCCTACTTCTCTTTCTCCCTGTTAGAGCCCTGTTTCTTGATGAACCAATGTGAGTTCCTCTTCCATAGAGAGATATGCTAAGTGGATGGGGACAGACCACTGTGGTTGCATGGGGGCAAAAGCGGGAAGGAATAAATGGGCACAGTGTGTCCTAGAAGATTGGTACCAACAGCTGACGTATTTCCTCAGCACATTCTGAGGTAGAAAGTATGGTGTCTTGCCATTTCCCGTGCACGGGCTCTCTTTCATGTCTGTTCTGCCAGGGATTTCCTACTCATACCTCAAGACCTGACTCAGCCCTCACTTCTTTGGTGATGCTTTTCCCAACTTCCGAGGTGTAACTAGTCACTCTCTCATCTGCGTTGGTTGAACACTTTGTTTTGTCGGTTGCCAGAGCTCTTATTGTATTGCTCAAAGCTAGGGTTTTAGCTGATTTCGAAATCTCCCTTTACATAGCACAGTGACCACAGCACAGATAGCATCCAGTAAAGATCTGTTGAATGAGTGAAGCATAGCATGGTTCACTACCAAGAACCCTAGAGTCGTATCAGAAGATGGAAACTCTAGGCCCAACTTTATCACAAAATGAATCTGCAGACAACTTGTACAACCAAAATATTCACATAAAACCATCTACCAACTGAGTATTATTATTATATAGGCCAAGCCCATCTCTTTTGAATTTACCTAGAGCCTCTCTCTCCCTGTCTCTCTTCCTCTTTCTCTGTATCTGTGTCCATATGTGTCTCCTCTCACTCCCCTCCCTGCCCCCACACCCCATATCACAAAGCACCAGTGAAACAATCCACGCCGATGACCAGAACATGCACTTAATCTCCACACTTCCAACTGAACTCTCCTAGACCTCCAGGGTCCAAGCGCAGCCCTTCCCAGTAAAGGCGCAGCATGACTCTCTCTTTCCCCAACACCACCATTACTTACGTGAAGACCTCAAACCCCCATCCTGCCAAAGCAGTGAAAAGTCTGGGACTCAGGTCTCGAGCCGGGTTCATGGCACAGCCACTGTTCAGTCCCAAGGAAGAAGCAATGGCAATAATCAGGAGGCCGATGACAATGGGCTCTAGTCCTTTGGGGACTCCCAAGTTTCTGGAGTCAAAAATGGCGAAGACAATCATGAGGAGGAACATGGTGGCCACTACCTGGGGGAGGGAGAAAATGCACAAGGGATTTAACTTGTATTCCACTCACTCGCCCACCTCAGAATTCACCCCTTCTGGTGAAAAACAAACGTGGTAACAAACAACACGCACTGGCGGGCACAGCAGGCCAGGCTCTCTTCTCATAACAGCGAGCCCTGATGTGGGGCTGGCATCGTTTACACATTTGTGATGTGCTGAGGTCGCCTGCCCAGTCAGTGGCAGTCAGGTGTGGACCCTGAGAGCTCAGCTCCAGAGACTTAGCTTCGAGACAACTATCCGGCTAAGCTACCATTGTGCTCAACAGAAAGGCAAGCCGCCAGCTGGCAGAACAGTTGAGATGCCCCGTCAGACGGGCGAGAAAAACAACATGAGGAGTCAACGGATAAATGGGCAAAGGAAATGAACAGAAGTTCATAAGAGAAAAATAGAACTAAGAAACAGATACGTGGGAAAAACTGATTTGTAACGAAGAGATGCAAACCGTACTAAACGTTAGGGGAATGACAGCAGTTCTCTCAGGCTCTTCTAGAAGAATGAAACCTGCCACTTTCAAAAGGAATGAAGACACTGTCCTTTTCAACGCAAGCCAAGGTTTGAGAGAGAGAATGTCAGCATTCTTTCTTTCTTACCTCGAATGGAATTCACATGAGAAATCTTGAAAGAGAAAGCCCAGTCCCGATTGTTACAAAGGTCTTCTTTTTATTAAATATAATGTAACTTTATCTCACCATAATTTCATGGGCCAAGAATTTTATAATTAGTATAGAAATATTAGTGTATACATACTACATAATTAATATATAAGTCTCTTAATCAATATTTATTGAGCACCTGTTATGTACTAACTTCCATCAAATCTCCAGGGAGCATGTGCATACCAAGTCTAACTTCTTTTGCACTTGACACTCCTTCAACTCTTTGGGAGCTACTTGTCCATCTCGTCACCTCCGTCCCCCCAGCTCCCGCACACACCCCCTAGAGCAAACATCCCCATTCTGCACTCATTGCTGTGTGACATCTTTTGGCTCATGTCTTTTAGTAGTATATGCCGTCTTGAACTGTGATATTTTGAATGAATCTAATATTCCCATACGGAATAGAGTGTAAGACCCTAAACTACTTCATCTGAATACTATCCTTCTATTTTTCCAGCTTAGAAGAACATTCTTTTTCTGGCAGCTACAGCTCTCTGTATCTTTTCCATCAGACCTTTTCTCATCATCCCAGCTCTTGGTGCCAAATGACTAATGTGACTCCTATAGTCTAATGGCCTTCGCTTTTGCGTTGTTCCTTTTGTCTTCAGGTGATCATTTTGTTCTTCATTTTATTCAAAATTCCTGGGTAGAGACTGTTTATAATGCATTTTCCTCCTATTATTCACTTCATCCTTACAAAGTAATCTGATAAGTGCTCATATTATCCCCACTTTACAAATGAAAACATGAGACCCCCAGAGCTCAGTAATCGAGCTAAAGTTTCTCAGGGAGTTGGCACAGAACTGTTATTTTAATTCCGGCACTCAGACTCCAAATCTCGGATCTTTCCGTCTCACATTGACTTGTCAGTCCCTCAAGCTCCAGCCACGGCGCTGAGCATATGGAGAGAGCTCAAGAAAGACTTGTTGCCTGTTGGTTTATTGATCAAAGTGGAGAGGAAAAAGACCGAGGACATGAGGGCATGGATTTTCTCATCTCTCCATCAAATGGAGGTGGACAGAGTTGGCAATCTGGAAGTTCCGTTTTATACACATGCCCGCTCTAGCCTGCCCCATCGTGATCACAAGAGAACGACTGAGAGTTGCTGGAGATGTCCTCCCTCCTTGCCTCTCTCCCTCCTTTCTTCCTTCCGGGCTGACCAGCCGGCTTTCTGGGTTGTGGTAAGGGAGGAAGAGGCCCTCAGGTTGACAAGGTTGGTCCTGCCACAAGGTGACCAGAAGAACCGTGCTGTCTGCTACATCGCAGGTGTCTGGGTGCAGCTTGTTAAGATGTCCACAGAGCAGAGACTCTTCTAGCTACCTTGAGGTTCGATAAACCTATGTGCCTGAGGAGACTCAGAGGATCCAGCGATGCTCTAGGTTCAACGGTCACACTTCATAGTCCTTGAACTGTGATGGAAATGTCTTTTCTTGTGGCCTCCATGTTCAGAGTGTGGCAGAGACAGTGATCAGAAAGCAAACCCTATTTGCCCCTTTAGGGGTTGAAATGTCCTGTTGTCCATTCTTTTCTGGACCTCAACCAGTGCAAAACAAGTGTATGCAGGTTTTTTTAAAGACTTATTTTATTTATTTAAGAGAGAGAGAGAGAGAGAGAGCAAGGTGAGAAACCGAGGGAGAGGGAGAGAATCTCAAGCAGACTCCCCGCCCAGTGGGGAGCCCGTGGTGGGGCTCCATCCCATGACCTTGAGATCATGACCTGAGATGAAATCAAGAGTCAGACACTCAACCAACTGAGTCACCCAGGTGCCCTCAAGTGTATCTATTAACAAGGAAGCAGAAAACTTTGTTAGTGATATCGACTTTGGTAAAGGGAAAAACTGGTCAAAAATGCCTGGGTTATGCCTAGTGACCTCTGACTTTGGGAACACAGCCTTCCCAGTCTGATGGACTATAATGTTCCTGTGCATTCCCCTTATGAGATCGTATCTTTTCCCTGAAGTCCAGTCTTTGGTAACCAAACAGGCACTTACCTGGTCTGCAAAAGCATTTGTCAGAGACAGATATGGAGCGGGGTACGTTGCAAAAATGTGGGCTGTTGCATTTTCTCCCACGATGAGCAGTTTTCCACCGGCAAAGGCCATAAGTCCATCTGTGGAAGAAAGAACTCTGGTACATTAGTGTTCTCTGGGCAAAGCTGAGGGAGGCCTCTGCCGGGTCTTGTGCAAAACAACCACAAACACTCAGGTCCAGCTTGTTGGACCTATTCCATTTCTCTCTCCTCATTTCATAGCCTGGCAGTTTTAGAGATGCCCATAGAAATTCTAGGATGTCACGTCAAGCCCTGGCTGCCCTCCATGGTTCACTCCACACTTGAGTCAACCTTAGCCAGTGGGTCAGGAAACTCATATTCTATGGGGGTTAGACAGAAGGAACTACTCCAACAGTTGATTTCATGCAATCTCAAGATTTTTTTTGTTTGAAGGGTCTTAGAAGTCAAGTCCCTCATTTTGCAGAGGAGGAAACTGAGACTGACAAAGTCAGATGGCTTACATTAGTCCCCCAGCTACTTACTGACGTAGTACAGAATTAAAGTCTGGGTCTTTGATCACCATTACTGTTTCTCCTCCAGGACTGTTGGAGATCAGATGTCCTTGTTGTTGGACAGAATGGGGAAGAGATTCCCCACCTAGCCTATTCTCAACCGTGCCCTTTCCTTCAAAGACTTTGTTCCAGATTCCTGCTCTGAATACTTAATCACAACCTTTGCTACCAGTCAACACCCTCTCTCCCAGCCAAGTCAGAGAAAGCTTATGGAGAATCCACTGGCCTATCGTTAATTTTGTGCCTGGTCACACTGTAGTACTGATTGGACCTAAAGACAGACTTCTAGTCCTGCCCTCCATTTAAATTGTGACCATTTTCTTAAGAGACTTTGTGAATTTGTCCTAATGATAATGTTGGCCACATTATTCAGAACTTCGAATTCTTAGAACTGCCTGCTGAATGTGGAACACTTCCCTGTTCCTGCCTTAGCTCATCTGTTCTTAACAAGTAATTCTGACTCCCCAGTCAGGGCCAGCTCTCCCTAACCTCTGGGCTTAGGAGCCCTACTCACCATAGTAAATGCCAAAGAGGGCTGCAGCTCCTACAAAGGCTCCCAAGAACTGAGCTCCCACATAAAAAGGAAATTTGAACCATTTCATTCGTCCAAAGAGACACATTGCAAAAGACACAGCTGGGTTGATGTGGCCACCTGCAAGAAAGAAAGACGGTTAGGGACGTTAGCAGCAGACCAGGGCGAATTCTAACACAGAAAATCTTATCTAGAAACCTCAGGCAGAATTCAGTCTTCTAGGTAGAGAACTGTGTGAAGAGACAGAGGCTTTCGTATAGGTGAGTGTGTGAGCTCAGTGTGCACGTGTGTGTGTGTGTGTGTGTGCGCGCACGTGTGCGCATGCATGTGTTTGAATGGGGAGGAAAGGGAGACGAGTAATCCACATGAACCATTAGACATTGTCTAGGAAGTTTAGCTTCCTGAGAAGGGACTGACATGGAAAGAAACTTGTACTCAAGAGGTCCATTTTCTGTCTCTATCGTCGATCTACTGTCGCTATCAATGTCGCTATCATTGACGTCCCAGGCTTTTAACTGTCTATGAAATAATTACCTCCAAGAGATTGATATAATCTGTTAACATCAATATGTTTTTAAGTCAATATATTTATACAACATATTGTTTAATATTTAAATCTGCATCTAGCAGTTCCTCAGCCCATGTCCAGAGGAGATACAACAATCTTAAGATGAAAAAGAGATGTCTAAGGGGAAAATGAACCTTGGTTGGTGGACTGTGCCTCTCACTGAGGTAAGGGGCTCCATGTACTTTGAGGTGATTACAGTGTCTGGATTCTGCTCAGTTCCTCTGCAGGAATAATGTGTTTCTCTCACACATGCAAATGTAGCAATGCTTCCAACACCCCAATCTAAGCTCCTGCTAGAGAATCAGCCTCCTGGTTTCTCATTTGGTCACCAGATCACACAGAGGGTTTGCTCAGTGGTAGGTCACCAATACCCCCGTGGCTTTGCTAGTAGCAACATTTACTGAAAATTTGCCATATGTTATTATTGGGGTATTATACACATTTTACCCTTATAAGAACTCAGTGAGGTGGGTATTACTCTCTAACTGGTGAGGAAACTGAGGCACAAAAGTAAAGTAACTTTTTTAAGGCCGCATGATTAGTTAAGTGGTGGGAATCAGATTCAAATGCAGGTTGATATGAATTCTAGAGTCTGTGTTCTGTGCTATACTGCTTCCAGACATGGAAGTGGTATACACCATGTTCATAAGCCTTCCCTGCCTTAGTGGGCAGAAAGAAAACCACATTTCAAATATCGTCTTTGAGTGCAAATGGGGTTAGTTCCTGAAAATGAAAGATGTTCATTAGTTCTGTTAGCCAGCATATAGTGCATCGTAAGTTTTTGTTTAGTGTTCAATGATTCATTAGTTGTGTATAACACCCACTGCTCATCCCAATGAACATAATACAAAATAGGAAAGTAAAAGTCTCTCCCCCGCAAAAATAAGAACGAAAGATGTTCATTCGAAGTGTATACTTTGTGTGGAGGGGGAATTAGAGTCACTGTCAATGTGACCACACTGAAATGTAGACCTTTGGGGTAGGGACATGGTTGGAACAACAGGTGATGATGATGATGATGATGATGATGATGATGATGATGATGGCGGTGATGATGATGAAGGAGGAGGAGGAGAGGAGAAGAAACTTCACCATCTGACTCTATAAAACCTATAGGTCAGCCGTTTCTGGAAGGTCTCCCCGTATGAATAAAGAATGTTTTCTTGAGTCTCCAAGCCCAAGTGGGCTTGCAGGGAGCGGCTCTCACCGCCGGCTAAGCCTCAAGGATCCTTTCTTCACCTGCCCCTGCCTCTTAGGGGCTCATCCGAGTAAGAAAATGCCCGTATATCAAAGCATGGGTGATTTCCTGAAGCCTTACAAACACCTCAACTGGTTTGTTTTACTTTGAAATCTGAGAGAGCCCCAAGTCTGGAGACCAGCAGGAGCACCACTTACTAAGGTAGCTGGGAACAGGGGTTAGGAGACGGGAGTGCACAGGCAGTGGAAAGTTCCCGAAGCCAGCCCTGTTTCTCTTTTCCCAGAGGCTGTTTGGAGGGGAGCCAGCACCCAGCCAGCGCAGAGAGATCCATTGTGAAAGGATAAGGGCCCATAAGAAATCAGCCCCAGTCAAAAACTGCTCCCCGCAGATGAGCCCATCAATGCGAGAGTTACAGAGTTCCGTTTAGCAAGCTCCTCTTCCAAAATAAAACTTCCTGTGGGTAGGTTTCTGCTTTTTAGCCCCTCACAAGCACTCCGAGGCAGGGTGCTCATTCTTCATCTTGGACTTTACACAATGCAAGGCAGGCAGTAGGTGTTCCAAATATGAAAGTTGAGTCAGTCAATGGGTAGCGCAGACGGTGAAGGCCTGCCGAGAGGGAAAGTTGTTTAGGAATCCGAGAGGGTGTTTCCAGGAGAGTGTGTTGCAAAGCAACAGGAAGATTTCTCCTTGCAGGGGTGAGTGCCCAGCCTGGCTCACTGTAACACAAAGCAGAGCAGTGTAGTGGAAAGAACACGAGTGAGGGACTCGGGAGCGCTGCCCTCAAGTCTTGGCTCCATCCAGGTTGTTGTGACGATCAGATGATTCTTAAGAAGAGCCCAGGGCAGAGCTGGAGCCCACCAGGCCTGAGATGAAAGTCTTAGGTGAGCAGAATGAACCCTTTCAGATGCTGCCCTGGGCAGATCGCCTCCTTTCCCACACTGTGATAGAGACAACCTTAATATTTTATTTGTCGGGATCAAAGTTCTTTTGCTTTTGCAAGAATTTACATGGCTTATAAAATGCTGCATCAAAAACAGCCACCATATAAGAAGGCAGCATATACAACGTTGGATGCTGCATCATTAATGGGGGAGTCACGAGTTCTGATTGGCCAGATTCAAGGGACAGACCACTGGCATGTTCACAGGGAAGAAAGGTATAGTAACTTCCTTCCAGGAAGGTAATGTTTTATATTGCAAAACCAGATGTCAGTTGACCTCACCAGTCTGTGGCCACAAAGTAGGATCTTACTTATGTTTATACCCACTATGCATTGGTTATTTTCGGAATCCTCAAAGTGGGCCTCCTACATGCTCACAAACCAGTATGTTAGCTGTAGCCACAGGAGAAAGTCACCTCTTCTCCACAACAGTCTTCCTGTCCCATTCCTGTGGCTGCTTAAACTAATACTGATGTCTGTATGCATGTCAACGGTGGGCTGGTGTGTGGTCTCTGCACGTTCCCAAAGCCACCCGTCCTCAAGGAGCCTAGGATCGCTAGGTTCCAGAGATGGGGCATTAAGTTTCCTTTCCAGCCCAATACTGCCTTATATAAACCAGGCTCAGAAACTGCTCTACTTATATTTGGGGGTCTCACAGACTCTGGTGAACAATTTGGTTGGCTCTTAACCCTCATCTTGGAAAGAACCTCTGGTAGAAATAGTCCTATAAGCTCTAGCTCTCACTCATCTGAGCACCTGGCCTTAACCCCAGTTCAGGGCCCAGATGGGAAGTCTTCATGCCATCTCCCACCCTCTCGCCCTCTGCCTGTTGGTCTCTGCTCTTTTTTTCCTATGGAGACTGCCCAAATCCCTGAGTATATCAATAGATGCAAACAGACATGGGCCACGTTGGTGATGAAAGCTATTACCTACACTGGTTGGGTCTGGGACCAATTTCTTCTAAATAAATATGTGATGAAGTTCAATTCAGGGTATTATGCAGGTGAAATATTCCAAAACTATGTCTCTACCCCAAAAGTACACCCACCTTTCTATTCCCCAGTCTGTGGCCACCAGCCTTGTGTGAACGCAGTGGGAGCACAGAGGGGGCAGCAGTGGAATGTCTCGAAAGCTGATTTAAGACCAGGGCTAATCT
The DNA here is from genome assembly GCF_022355385.1 of Mustela nigripes. Taxonomy (NCBI): domain Eukaryota; kingdom Metazoa; phylum Chordata; class Mammalia; order Carnivora; family Mustelidae; genus Mustela; species Mustela nigripes. The sequence goes on along the minus strand of NC_081569.1, from coordinate 38,329,218 downwards.
GTGTCCGCTGTCTCCTCCACTATCATTAGGAGAGTCCACTGCCTACTCTGGTGTCTAGGTGGACACTACAGTGCTGGGATCACAGCAGAGACTTGACAAGAGTGTGAACATAGACACAGCTCATGCCGAAGCAACCACACACACAGGCATCCCTAACCCGCAGCACTGCACGATCTGAGTCTACGCGCTCTGGAAAGGGGACAGCCAGCAGATGACTGTTCCAGGGGCCCAGCCCAGTGGGGCTCCCAGGGGGTTGGGGCAGCCATTCTTCAATGTTCCGGTGGCAGCAGCTGCCACCAGGCCGGCTGGCTTGACTGTAGGATCCTCTGCCAGGGTTGTTCTGCCCAAAGGCCCTGCTTGCAATGTCATGCCCTGCCCAGAATAGACCATTGCGAACACTGTGTAATGGTGGGGACAGGAGCTCTGCTTTCATGTAGACCTGGGGCAAGTTTTTGCTCTGCCTCTGTGGGACTCTCGCCGTTGTTTTACTATTTCCGAGCTCTGGGTCACTTGGGGGCATGGAGATTGGAATGCCTGCTGCAAAGCACTGCTGTAGAGAAAGGGGACAGAGTATGCACAGCAACCTGCACAGAGCCCCACTGTGCGTGGGCTTCCCTGTTGTCCCTTGGCCTCGGCCAGCTTGCCTCAGTGTTCTGACCAGGCTGCTGGAAAATTCCAAGCACCTTTGAGAACTGCATCATTTCCACAGATCTCTCTGGAGTTACAAGCTGCATTAAGTAGCATCATTTCATTTTTGCTTCTCAGAACTCTGTGAATGGTTTCTAATCAGCCCACCCGTTGGGCAGAATTCAACCAAGAGTGCTGCTCTGTGAGACCTGCCCACCCACGAGAACACCAGCCATTTTGCAAGTAGCCCAGACTTCTGTGATTGCTGTGGGTAAAGGTGCAGGGACTTGGCTCTGTTGGAGTGATCTTCACTGGGCTCTGAGCAGGGTCTCTGGGAATGGCTTCCAATCATGGGGTAGAAACAGGCAAAAGATCATACTGGCGCATGAAGAACAGGATGTAGGAGTTCCATTTAGGAATTAGCCAGTTCAGGGGTGCCTGGGTGGCTCCATCAGTTAAGCATCTGCCTTCAGCTCAGGTCATGATCCCAGGGTCCTGGGATTGAGCTCCGAATCGGGCTCCCTGCTCAACAAGGGGTCTGCTTCTCCCTTTTCCTCTGCGCCTCACTCTGCTCATGCTCACACACATACACTCTCTCAAATAAGTAAATAAAATCTTAAAAAGAAAGAAAGAAAGAAAGAAAGAAAGAAAGAAAGAAAGAAAGAAAGAAACCAGCCAGTTCTGAGTCCTAACCCCCATCTCTTGTCTCTCTCTTTTAAAAAAATTTGTTTTTCACACATGTTGTTTACTGTCTTTTTAATTTTGGCCATTCTAACTGGTATAAGGTGGTATCTCACTGTGGTTTTGATTTGAATCTCCCTGATGGCTAATGATGAACATTTTTTGATGTGCCTATTAGCCATCTGTATGTCTTCTTTGGAGAAGTGTCTGTTCATGTCTTCTGCCCATTTTTTGACGTGATTATCTGTTTTGTGTGTGTTGCATTTGAGGAGTTCTTTATAGATCTTGGATATCAGCCCTTTGTCTGTACTGTCATTTGCGAATATCTTCTCCCATTTCGTGGGTTGCCTCTTCATTTTGTTGACTGTTTCCTTTGCTTTTGATCTTGATAAAGTTCCCCACCAAAAAAGGAGAATTTCAGACCAATATCTTGATGAATGCCAAGATTCTCAACAAGATCCTAACTAATGGGATCCAACAGTACATTAAAATGATTGTCCACCATGACCAGATGGGATTTATCCATGGAATGCAAGTGTGGTTCAATATTCGCAAATCAATCAATGTGATAGAACAAATCAATAAGAGAAGAGAGAATAACCACATGGTCCTCTCAGTTGATGCAGAAAAAGCATTTGACAAGATATAGCATCCGTTCCTGATTAAAATGATTCAAAGTATAGGGATAGAGGAAACATTCTTCAACTTCATAAAATCTATCTATGAAAAACCCACAGTGAATATCATTCTCAATGGGGAAAAGCTGACAGCCTTCCTTTTGAGATCAGGAACATGACAAGGATGTCCATTCTTGCCACTGTTATTCAACATAGTACTAGAAGTCCTAGCAACAGCAATCAGACAACAAAAAGAAATAAAAGGTATTCAAATTGGCAAGAAGAAGTCAAACTCTCTCTCTTCTCAGATGACATGATACTTTACATGGAAAACCCAAAAGACTCCACCCACAAACTACTAGAACTCATACACCAATTTGGTAATGTGGCAGGATATGAAGTCAATGTACAGAAATTAGTTGCTTTCTTATACACTAACAGTGAAAAAATAGAAAGGGAAATTAGAGGATCGATTCCATTTACAATAGCACCAAGAACCATAAGATACCTGGGAATAAACATAACCAAAGAGGTAAAGGATCTGTACTCGAAGAACTACGGAATACTCATGAAAGAAATTGAAGAACACACAAAAAGATGGAAGAGCATTCTATGCTTATGGATCAGAAGAATAAACACTGTTAAAATGTCCATACTGCCCAGAACCATCTATACTTTCAATGCCATCCCAATCGAAATTCCATGGGCATTTTTCAAAGAGCTGGAACAAACAATCCTAAAATTTGTATGGAACCAGAAGAGAACCTGAATTGCTAAGGAAATGTTGAAAAAGGAAAAAAACAAAACAAAACGGGGCATCATGTTGCCTGATTTCAAGTTTACTACAAAGTTGTGATCACCAAGACAGCATGGTACTGGCACAAAAACAGACACATAGACCAGGGGAACAGAGTAGAGAGCCCAGATATGGTCCCTCAACTCTATGGTCAAATAATCTTTGACATAGCAGGAAAAAAATATACAGTGGAAAAAAGACAGTCTCTTTAATAAATGGTGCTGGGAAAATTGGACAGCTATGTGTAAAAGAATGAAACTCGACCACTCTCTTGACACCATACACAAAGATAAACTCGAAAGGGATAAAAGACCTCAACATGAGTCAGGAATCTATCAAAATCCTAGAGGATAACATAGGCAGCAACCTTTTCGACATCAGTCACAGCAACTTCTTTCAAGATATGTCTCCAAGAGCAAAGAGAACAAAAGTAAAAATGAACTTTCAGGACTTCATCAAGACCATCTCTCGTCTTTAGTTAAATGTTGCTTTTGCACAAGTCACTCACTGTTGGCCATTTTGATTTTAACATCTATAAAAACAGAATCAAATACATATTCTTGCAGGGTGGCTGGGATGCAAACACACTGGGTATGCAAAGCCCCCAGCGCTGAGCGAGCACATCGGAATGGATGCACGGCGGCTGTTATTCTTATGACTTACCAGAGACACCTCCGGTCACGTAAATGGCCATTACCACTGCCATGGCAAATCCAACATTGATAGTGACAATTCCTCCAAAGTGTCCTCGACTGAGGATGGCCTGGGCGACAGAGCCACAGCCAAGGACCTAGAATGAGAGGAAGCTCAGTAACTAAGTGAATTGGGGGGTGGGGGACACAAACATTCTGACTGTTCCACCGTGTAGTTCCTAATGTTTAGAAAATGGGTCCCATATCCTCACTGAACAACCAATCAAAACCATTTAATCCTGGCCCACGAAGGAAACATTTGGTGAAGGAGTGTATTGAGAAAGACGGAATAGTCACGCGCCAAGACAGTAAATGGCCATCAGCCATCCTCATGCTGTGGTTTAAAGAGCGAGTGTGGCCCTGGGGGAGGAAGTTCTGGACCATAGGATCATTAAATCATAGCTCTTTATAGGTTGAATTGGCCAGACTTTTTCTAGAATACACAGCCCAGCTTGGGTTTCACAATGAAAGAGCAACCGACTTCAGGAAGAGCTCAGCATGAGGCAATGAATATTGCTTAAGGGCATATGAGGAAAGGTTTCAGGATCAAATATGCACAAGGAAAAAGAGATTAAGAAGGTGGATGCTTCTTATCAAGAAGATAATAACCAGTCACTGCCTGTCTCTCCACAACAGGATGAGAAGGGGAAGTCTGAGCTTGAATTATGAGAGGTTGCATGTGAACAATTTCCCGACAGCGATGAATTAATTCTAAATAGCTCCCCCAGGGTGCCTTTTTGAGGTCTTTCATAGAAATATAATTTACAAACAATAATTTAATACATATAGAATGATTTTAGTTTATCCTTCCCTGAAGGCAGAGAAATTCTCTTGATCTTTCAACAGCTTCTATAATCCCCAATTCTAAGACATATTGCCTCATCCTCGTTCCACCGGCTGGACAGGAGGGTTAAGTACGTGGGCTTGACATCTTCAGGGAAGCCCTTGGGCTACACATCACATATGCACAGGCTGGGCTCCGGACCCTGCAGTGAATCCTAACTAAGGTTGTAGTAGTAACACGTTCCCTTTTCCCTATTCAAAAACATCGCCTGGGTTCATTCATAGCCTATCAATTCCATTTAGACTTAACCTATATTTTTTCTAGAATCCCTATCTATTAGAATAATTCTCTGCATTAAAACCAGCACCACATTGGCGTCTCTCTTTTTAATTTAAAGCCAATTAACCACCCCCTGCACAACTTCTAAGCTAACTGGCATTTTGACAGCATCTTCTGAAAAGAAGAATGAAATGTTACTGACAGCTGACATGACCTGATTTAGACAACGGGGCATAAGAGGAGACACATCCAGACAAGGGCCCATCCTGACATAGTGCTGCGTTCTGTATAAGCGTCTTCCCTCTTCTGAGGTCTGATGCGCGTGCCCCTGTGCTAGTCTAGAGGGGGCAGAAAGCTTTAAATGGCTCGGGTGGGTTTAGGGAAGGCTCTGCCCTGTCAACTTCCACTATGATAAATACTCTCCTCCTCTACTCTAGATACTGAAATTGTTTATTGTTCTTTCCTCGAGAGGATAATTGATGCAGGGTGTTGCAGGAAAGGAAGGAGGAGAAATGAGCAATGTGGGGGCTTCAGTGACCTTCATCAGAAATCGCCACCCAGAAGATTTCAGCCCAGATTCACATCAGTGCTTTTTATTTTAATTTTTTAAAAAATATTTTTGTTTACGTATTTGAAAGAGAGTAGACGCACACACAGGAAGGGGAAGGGGCAGAGGAAGAATTCAGAGAGGCAGGCTCCCTGCTCAGCAGGGAGCCGGAGGCAGGGCTAGATCCCAGGACCCTGAGATCAGGACCTGAGCTGAAGGCAGACACTTAACCGACTGAGCCACTCAGGTGCCCCTAAGTCATTGGTTTTTAGTTTTAAAATATATTTATTGGAGTGCCTGCGTGGCTCAGTGGGTTAAGCCTCTGCCTTTGGCTCAGGTCATGATCCCAGAGTCCTGGGATCAAGCCCTGCATCATCAGGCTCTGCTCAGCAGGGAGCCTGCTTCCTCTCTCTCTCTGCCTGCCTCTCTGCCTACTTGTGATCTCTCTCTCTGTCATAAATAAATAAAATCTTAAAAAAATAAAATATATTTATTATAGCCTCAAAGGCAATGAGGAAGTCAGGTAACTCCCTTCTAGTATCATCTCTTGCTTGCTTCCTCCCCGCTGCATCCACACACCAGGCAGGCAGACAGACCTTGGGTATCCTGAAGTACCGCAGCCAGACTGATGGGAAATTGGTCACCCACTCTGGGCTCGCTCTTCTGTGCACCTGGTATAATTTTTTCCCTTCCAAAATGAGAGATCTGTCCTTCATGGTATCATGGAGAAGCTTTCCAACATGACTCCCTGCCCTCACCTTTAAAGGAACTGCCCTACCATTCCCCTTCTTAGATACAGAAAAGAGCTTATTATTATCTAGCTTGTTTCAATTTTCTGAACCCCCTATCTGGAAAGCTGTTTTGGACCCACTACTCATTCATGCTCTCGCCACACTGAACCTGTGTTCTCTGAAATTCAATTGTACTCTCCCTACTATACAATTAGTGCTTCGTTCTTTTCCAAGTGCCAGAGCTTGGTTCTTCTTATCTAGAAAATAATCTCGAAGATTTCTTTCGGTACCAACAGCAACCATATGTGGGCTATATCGTTTCATTGTGTTTCCTTAGGTGTTGTGTTTCCCAAGCCCGCCACCCTCTCCTCCTGCGCTGGCCATCTACACACCTCCAAGTTCTCTTCCACCTTCTTGTCAGGATCTGGCATCTCTTCAGTCAAGCTTCCTTCTCTGGGAGATTTAGAAAACTCACAGAACCATGCAGGGGAGGGAGGGTATGACCAACCATGGATCCAGTTCTTACCGTGCCCTTCACTGTACCCCCAAAACTCCTCATTCACCTCTCATTCACAGTTGCCCAATAGCTTCACCAAGCTTTGTCTTCTCTCAGCCCAGTCCCCCAGCCCCCCTTTCTGCAAAAAACACCAGATACTACTTAACTCTGCATCAGTGAGTTGCCTTGAAGATCGGTGGCAATTTAGAATAACACATAAACATCATGTCCCAGTTATCTAGCCCTACGTAACTACCCCCCAGATTTACTGGCTTAAAATGGTAACACTTAATTTTGCTTGTGAATCTGGAATTTGGCCAAGGCTGGGCAGGGTATCCCATCTCTGCTCCACTTGGTGTCAAGTGTGATGGTTCAAATTTGGAGGATTAGAATGATCTGAAGACTAACCCATTCGCGTGTTTAGTGGTTGATACTGGCTGTCAGCTGATGCCTTGGCTGGAGGGTTGGCCAAAGCACCTACAAATGGCCTCTCCATGTGGCCTGGCTTCTTCACAGCCCTGTGGCTGGCTTCCAGGGGCAAGCACCACGGAGTCTCCAGAACCCGTGGTCTCAGACCCTGCACCATGCCTCACCCCTACACTAGTTCTAAACCCAATGGCACAGATACTGGATCTTAGAGACACAGGCATTTTCCCTACAACATCCTAAACTGGCATTCATCTGGTCTGTGTTGGATTACTGTGAGACACGGGGAGCTTATTACCACATCAGGCAGCTAGTTCTAGATATTTTTTATTGTTCCAGTAGCTAGGGAGTCTTTCCTTACAGGAAGTTGGAGTCTTCTTTCCTGTAACTTCTCTCTGTTAGCTCTCATCCCACTCTTGGGACCATAAATCATAAACCTCTTCCACACTCCAGGTCTTCCCATAACTGGAGGGGGTTCACTTTCCTGGACGCCTCTCCCTTCATCTTTGATTCCTGGTGAGTTTCACCCTCTCCCTTCATCTTTGATTCCTGGTGAGTTTCACCCAGTCAAGCTCTGGGTTGTCAGTGTCTCTCTTAAAACACAGAGCCCAGGGGCACCTGGGTTAAGCCTCTGCCTTTGGGCTCAGGTCATGATCTCAGGGTCCTGGGATCAGGCCCCGCATTGGGCTCCCTGCTCGGTGGGGAGCCTGCTTCCCTCTCTCTCTCTCTGCCTGCCTCTCTGCCTACTTGTGATCTCTCTCTGTCAAATAAAATCTTAAAAAAACAAAACACGGAGCCCAGACATGGACACAATCCTTCTGTGTTTGTGCATTGCATTAGGACCTGATAAGTCAGCCTGTACCTTCTGCTCATTGCTTCTGTTGCCATCTAGTGGGACATTCATGCACAGGATGTACTTTAACTGCTTACGGATCTATGCCCGGTTTTCCCAATTTTATCGGGTTCTCAAGATCCTGTATGAAACATCTTTGTCTCTGCACAGCACCTAGTATATTGGAGGGAATTAAATAACCAGATTCCAGGTGCTATTTCCAGGTATGACAGTATGTCTGTGTAAATGACACTTCTCGGTGTCAGCTTGATCATCATTAAAGCATAATAATGACACCAGCCAGGCTTGTCTCGTAGGATAGTTTGGTAAAGGTTCAAACGGGAGAACAATAATGAAAGCACTTTTTAAACCACAAAGGGCAATGGAAAGTGCAGGATATTGTTGCTCTTAGGATAAACTCAAAAGGAAACCCCCAATGTAGTTAAGACAAAGGGACCCGTGAACTTAACCGCTGACTCACTGACTGGCAGTAAGAATAGGGAGAAAACCACATCTGTGACAGATGCTAGAAATAGTTGCTGTTTCATTCCTAGTCACAGGATCAAAATTTGCAGAAGAGGGGAAGTGGGAAGCTGACGAGAGCTTCGTGTTGCTTTGCTTACTTGTGATTCCTCTGGGTCCCTTTGTAGTTGGCAAGATTTTAGTGCTTTGGGTGGGAAAGCCACACTAGAAAAAAGGAGAGGGTAAATACTGTCACTCTCCTCAGGTGCCGCACACGGCAGGAATGGGAGAAAGTCAGTGGGAAAGCAAGAAGGACATTTGAAAGGCGGAATTCCTACAAAAGGCCGACTGATGGCTAGTCATTCTCAATCACCCAGGCCAAACATTCTGGAATCATTTCATATTCCTTCCTCTTCTCTCCCTTGGCCACCTATAGTCAGTCATTCCCAAATCTTTGGAGGCTTCTTCTGCAGCCCCCAACCAGCGTCCCTACCCCCAGTGTCTCCCCACTCAGTGACCCTGCCTGATGGAGCATGACTTAGCACCCTCCCCCCCCCCCCCCCCTTAGGTGGGAAATGGCAGCACAGCCCTCCCCTGGTACTCAGGGCTCTCCAGGGTCTTGCCTTTCGACCCCATCCACTTCATGCCCAGTTTTCTCCAACAGAAATCTGCATCAGCCAGGCTGGCATCCTTGTCGCTGCAAGTCCTTTGAGTTCATTGACACTCGTTCCCGCGCTGCACACTGGCTCGTGCTCTCCTGTCTGGCAGAATGTCCCTTCTCTGTCTGTCCTTTTCCACAACCAAACTCCATGTACTCTTGACACTGAGCTAAAATCTTGTCTTTTCTGTGGGGCTTTCCTTTGACAACTCAAGCCCTCAGAGGACTCCTCTGCTTCATCTACTATGTCTTTACGATGGCATTTTGTGACGGTCCACCTCGCCTCGGGCCACCCCGACAAGACTGTGATGTCCACCACAGCAGCTCATGCATCTCCATATGCCACGCTCAAACAATATCTGATGGAGCATAGGAAAATGTCTAAACATAAGCTGGGGGGGGGGGTCCCTATGGGTAAATATCTTTTTTTTTTTTTTTTTTAAGATTTTATTTCTTTATTTGACAGAGATCACAAGTAGTCAGAGAGGCAGGCAGGGGGGTGGGGGGAACCAGGCTTCCCACTGAGCAGAGAGCCCAATGTGGGACTCGATCCTAGGACCCTGGGATCATGACCTCAGCCAAAGGCAGAGGCTTAACCCACTGAGCCATCCAGGCACCCCTGTAAATGTCTTTTCAGTAGAAACAGGGGATAGGTTGTGAGAAGTGGTAGGTGTAATTTCTAGGAAATCTCAGCTGGGCTGGTGGGAAGTTGAGCCATGACCCCTAAGACAAGCTGATTACTGGACACAATGTAAAACCTAAAGAGGTAAAGCAATTATCACAAATAAATCATAACTACACAGATTTTATTTCATTTGACTGTTCTCAATCTTTTGCCTATCTAGTACCTTGTTTGAAGTCCAAACTAAAGGGTACCTGGGTGGCTCAATCAGTTGAGCATCTGCCTTTGGCTCAAGTCATGATCCCAGGGTCCTGGGGTCGAGCCCCACATTGGGCTGCCCACTCAGCTGGGAGCCTGCTTCTCCCTCTCCATCTGCTGCTTCCCGTTTGTGTTTTCTCTCTCTGTCAAATAAATAAATAAAATCTTTTTTTAAAAAAAGTGCAAACTAAGATGTTCCTAACACGGATACAGTGTATAACAGACACTGAACAAGTGTCTGTTCAGTCAGTAGGTACAAACGGAGCCCTTTCGGAAAAGCAGTAGTTAATAAAGGCCAAGGATTCCTTAGAAAATGTTTGCAGGTGCATGCAATGGTTGGCCAGAGATCACCAGGAGACCCCTCTGATTATTGCAGGGCGTCTGTGATTCTCTGTTCTCATCAAACATTGTCCAAAGAAGGAAAGGGTAACATGTCTTGTATCTACCTTCTGTAGTTCAGAGCTTTCAGAATTAATGGATACTGAGAGAACAGTTGAAAGGGCTTCTGGGCCAGTATTGTCATGGACTTTGATGCTAAGGCTGCGTGAAATGTTTAGTGTCTGTCCTCATCTGTTTAGGGCAGTATGAGCAAAGAAGTACAAACAGCAGGTACACTCTCTGTGCCCAGACACAAATACCTGTACCACTTCATCCCGCCAACATCTGCTCACCCGGGGAGAGGAGGACAGCATTACGACCTCTACTTTATGGATGAGCAAATGGAGGCCGGGAGAGGCCAAGCAAGTTCTCCAGGTTTGCATAATAAAAACACAGGAGACAGAACCTGGGTTGGATCCCAGGTCTGCTTATTCAGAGGCCTGCGCTTTTAACCATTGCACAATGGATGTAGTGAAAGGTCACTGGTAGCAACCAACACCCCCAAGAATGCATGGCCACATCCGGAGAGACCAGTGAGGTCCCAGGAACGGCGGGGTTGGAGCACCAGCTTTCCCACCTGCACACCACAGGTGAAGGGCTGGCCGGGAGTGCCGAAGGGCCTGGAGAGCCAAATATCCATCCGGTACCCATCTACCCCACCCTCACTCTAAACCAGACGCGTCCGTCTGAGGAAAACGGACTGAGGATGAAGCTCACTGGGGAATCTTCTTGTAGTTCTGGGTTTTTGTACTAGGACAAGTTGCTTTTCTGGTGACAACACGTGGTCCCTCTGGTTCCGAAAAATACCCAACACTTGGGTTGTTTCACCAAAGCCTCTAGTGACCTAGGGAGACCTCCTCTTCAGCCTCATTCGCCTCCTTTCTCAGAGGGCGAGGAGACAGGCCAGTGATTAAGAGCAGCTTTTCGGTTTATACAAAACCAATTTTCGCTGAGTACCCTTGGCTTGCTTTCTAGCTCCTGCCCGCACAGACAGCTTCTGCTAGATGAGTAAACACTCACCAGGAGAATACTAGACCAGAAAGCCCATCAAACCCTTTTCTCTCGTTCTTTGTGGCTTGCTCCTTTTCTCGTCGTGTCTCCCAACTTTGTGGTCAGCAGCAGCAGGCACGCTCATGCCCCTAATGCTGGCCAAACTGGCCGGTGCGGGAAGTGAGTGGGCTGAGATAATGGTGGAGCGGGCCTTTGTGCACAGATGAACCACACCCACGAGCCACAGACATTTCTCGTGGCACTAGCCAGCCTCTCCAGACTTAATAGCCCTCATATCTGTTCTCAACACCAAGACCTGAGAAGCCAAGCACTTCCTCCACTCCCACCTGCCCCTTTAAGAGCCAAAGAAGTGGGGGCACCTGGGTGGCTCAGTGGGTTAAGCCTCTACCTTCGGCTTGGGTCATGATCTCAGGGGGCTTGGGTCATGATCTCAGGGTCCTGAGATCGAGCCCCACCTCAGGCTCTCTGCTTGGCGGGGAGCCTGCTTCCTCCTCTCTCTCTACCTGCATCTCTGCCTACTTGTGATCTCTCTGTGTCAAATAAATAAATAAAATCTTTAAAAAGAAAAAAAAGAAAGAGCCAAAGAATGACCCAAGTGGCCACTAATAATAAAATGCCCCAGTAGCTTCCAACCTCACCTGGCTATTATTTATTTATTACCATTCTCCTGAAAACTTCTGTAGGAAGTTAGTTAGTATCCTTTAATCCGGTAGTGCCAGTCTGGGGCATGTTTGCTGTGAGTCATGGGGGTGGCAACAATGGGACCCAAGAATGTGAGTCATGTACGGCTGTTGACCTTGTATGTTGCTGCCTGTCTTCTTGGACACAAATAAGCACTATATTTTAAATAGAAAATTTGTCATTTAGCGTAAATGTTCACCAGACCGAAGTCAACATTAAAAGAGTATAGCTGGGGCAACATTTGTGTTTTAAATAAACTGCTTTCTTTTGTGTTTCAAGAAACTGATTTGTTTACCCACGCACACATTACAAATACTCTTTTAGTCCCCATAGTAATCTGAGGGGGAGGAAAACTCTACTGTTTTCATCCAAAGAAACCTTGGGACAAAGAGATCAAATAATTTGCCGCAGGACAGGCAGCTAGTGAAAAGATCTTTTGGAACCTGAAATTAACATTTGGGTCCAAAGGTTGTATTTCTTCACTTAAACTAAACTGCCCTTAACCGTTCCTGAGCCAAATAAGCAGTTTGTCCAGATTATGCTTTATACGTGTGTCTTTGAAAAAGCAAAATTGGAGGAAATTAAGATCCTTGATTCTGCAAGTAGTCCCAACTGGAATTTGGCATTCCTTCAGCCATTCCTTCCTCTATTCACTTCTTCCTCCATATATAGGTCCATTCAAAAATTCTCAGTGCTATGCATGATGCCTGGTGGTAGCAGAGAGGCCAAACAAATCAACCAACCAACCAGGCACAGGTCCCCTGGGAGCTCACAGACTGGTAGGAAAGGTAAGATAGCTGAGAACTGGTAAGAAAAGTATGGATGAAGGATGGTACTGTTATTTAAAATTGTAGTCTTGGGCGCCTGGGTGCCTCAGTAGGTTAAGCCGCTGCCTTTGGCTCAGGTCATGATCTCAGGGTCCTGGGTTCGAGTCCTGCATCGGGCTCTCTGCTCAGCAGGGACCCTGCTTCCCCCCTCTCTCTGCCTGCCTCTTTGCCTACTTGTGATCTCTCTCTGTCAAATAAATAAATAAAATCTTTAAAATTGTAGTCTTATTATTAAAAAAATGCCTTAAGCATTTATGCCTAGGGAAAGTGTACATGAAGATGTGGTTTTATAAGGTTTTATAATTTTGCCTTATTAAGTAGGAGATGGGGTTTTTTTTCCTTCTAAAAATGTAATTTAATTCTTACTAAAGGAATATGTGCACATAATTTTAAAAAGTCAGGTGCTACTCCGTGACATATAAGAAAGTCAGCAGTGGTCTGCCCCAGCCTTCTGAAAACTTCCATTTCTGTTTCCCTTCTCCACAGCTCACAAGAAATGCTTTAAAGTTTTTAGTTTCTTTCTATCTCTTTAAACTTTGATATTTCTATACAACACATTTCTATTACTAATTATGATTTTCAACATTTTAGAAGTCATCCAGGACTTCCCATTTCTGAAATTTAAAAAATTTTTTTAAATTTATTTTTTATTTATTTTTAAAGATTTTTATTTATTTATTTGACAGAGAGAGATCACAAGTAGGCAGAGAGGCAGGCAGAGAGAGAGGAGGAAGCAGGCTCTCTGCTCAGCAGGGAGCCCCCGATTCGGGGCTCAATCCCAGGACCCTGCGATCATGACCTGAGCCGAAAGCAGAGGCTTAACCCACTGAGCCACCCAGTTCTGAAATTTTTATTATGTTTTCTAGACAACCATACATCCCACCCCTGTCTTCCCAACTTAGTTGTATCAGTTTTTTGTCAAATCAGTATTTTGTATTTGCTGTCCTTGTGGTTATGCAGATGTTGTTCACAGCTAGAACATGCACTGAATTAGGATTTTATTTCCCACATTACACCATTTTTTATTCATTGCCTTACTTTTTGTTTACTTAGTTTTATAGCAATTACTTATCCCCAATTCATCCCCAAACGTTCTGGAAGCACGAATGTTCCCTGCAGTCAAACGTGCCTCCTAACTGATCAGCTGCAGGGTCTGCCGTCTGAGCTAGACCTGCTGGGCCCAGCATTCACAGACCGAGAGGGGAGGGGACCTAGGGGTGGTTATTTTGACATTTAAGTCTCCCCAATTATTGAATCATTTGATTAATACCCCAAATTACTGAACCATCAGACATAATACTGTTAAATCTGAGATATATTAATATATGCACATGACAGATTGGCCTCATGAGAAACCTGATTAGAATTACATAAGATCAAGATTTCTCTTCTGGTATTGCCTGAAAAAAAAAAAGGTGGTTTTCACGTGGCGACAGGGTGGCTCAGTCTGTTCAGTGTTTGCCTTTGGCTCAGGTGATCCGACTCCCTGCTCAGCGGAGAGTCTGCTTCTCCCTCTGCCCCTCTCCCTGCTTGTGCTCTCTCTTTCTCAAATCAATAAATAATATCTTTTAAAAAATGGGTTTCACACGATTGCCTCAATCAGTTTTGCCAGGTGTTAGGACAGGAAAAGAAAAGCACAACCATCTCGTGTGCAGGAATTAGATTTCTCATAGCCAGGCCTCTTATAAACAGATGATATTGAACAGAAGGCTGAGACCCTCACAATCTCTCCATTTGCCCTTTTCTGGTGAAAATATATTGTCTTTGTAGAATTTGGTTAAGGACACTTTACAGCAGAGTCACAGACTGGTGGTCCAAGGCTGAAGACAGCCTATGAGTGGGAATGACTCAGAGATCTGTTGGTTTGGCCTACGTGGTGGTGCCTTTTTTCTTCAATTTTAGGAATTGTTGCCAGTAATACTGTAATAAAAAGAGATAAATGAGGATAAATAATAAATGAATAAATAATAAAATACTCAATAATTATAAATAGAACTAATAAAGATAAATAGAGTAATAAAAAGGGGGAAAATTGCATAGAACTTTTGATTTCTGAGGAAATCAAAGGCCACCCCTTTCCTAGTTGGCCACAGTGGAGAGAGCCTGGGAGGCAGAAGCGTCCCAAGAGAGGACATACATGGTCCCTTTGCTCCTTAAATCCACCATGTCCCCTTCACTCATATATGTGACCTGCCTCATCTCAATAAGCTTTGGGGCAACTCACCCCCATCCAAAGTCCTGGGAGGAGAAACCCATTGAGCTTCTAGTGCCAGTGAATTTTTGGTCCCACAGATGGCACGATGATAACATCTCTGGGATGAGAGGTAGCGCAGCCTCTTAGTGGCTTAGTTGCTGGAGGGAGAATCTGTGGGGACCGTCAAATAAAGGACTGATTGCGGGCATGACTTTATCTAAAATGGCTATGATAGGGAGACCAAAAACCTGGTGCCCGTTCTTTTTTTCTTTTAATATTTTATTTATTTATTTGACAGAGAGAGATCACACGTAGGCAGAAGGGCAGGCAGAGAGAGAGAGAGAGAGAGAGAGAGAGGAGGAATCAGGCTCCCCGCTGAGCAGAGGGCCCAATGCAGGCCTTGATTCCAGGACCCTGAGATTATAACCTGAGCCTAAAGCAGGGGGTTAACCCACTGAGCCATACTGGCGCCCCCTGGTGCCCATTCTTGAAACAGGAGTCACTTTAGGGCTTCCCAGCGGTTCCCCATCTCCTGACATTTTTTTTTTTTTGGTAACTGGAGAGGAAGGAGAACAGATGCCCTTCTGCCAGTACATTCTCTGCAAACCTTGGTCCTCCAGCCTGTGCTGTAGGTATATGTTACCAGAAGTCGCACACCCTGCCTGTCATAGATCTCAGTTTATGTGACTGTATCCATTGAAACACAGAATGATCATAGTCACAACAACAACTAATGTTTATTGCATGTTTTTTTATGAGCTAAGCATTTTCCATTCATTAGCCCATTGGTCCTCACAACAACCCTGTGAGTCAGGTCCTCTTACTTCCTCCATTTCGCAAATAAGGGAATGAAATTTTTAGATGGGTTAAGAGAATTTCCCACCCTCACACGAGTAGTCAGCAGTGGGGCCCAGGTGTGACTACACATAATTCTGAGCACTGGATAGGAGAATAAACACCCCTTTATAGCACGTATACCGCGCTGTCAAGCACATTACCTGCCAACGTTTAACCTGAATTTCAAAAGTAGATGACTGGAAAGAGGCAACCCAGAAACAGACTCAACTCTAGAAAACAAACTGATGGTCCCCAGCGGTGAGGTGGTGTGGCGGGGGCGGGGGGATGGGTGACATACGTGAGGGGGGTTAAGGCGTGCGTTCGTGATGAACACTTGGTATTGCACGGACGTGTTGATTCACTATATTATACACCTGGAACTCATATTGCCCTGTATGTTAACTAACTGGAATGAAAATAAAGACTTAAAAAGCGGAGGACTGGACAATTTGACAAAATTCATACGGCTAGTAAGTGGCAGAATCTGAACCCGGAGCCAGGTTTTCAGATTCCTGGTTCTGTGTTCCTCTTCTGACAATTGCTACTGTTTCTGTGGGTCTGCTTGTTCCCAGAATGCATATTCATGTGCGGCTTTCTGGTGAGTTCATTTTCCAATTGGAAAATAAAATGTTCTCACTCATAACAAAATAGTCACACACAAAAAAAAGAAAGAAAGAAAAAAAAACCCAAGACTGAAACCTGGATATTCTGGTTAAAAATCATTTGGTGGCACGGAGCCTGAGAATATCAGGATAAGATCAATCACCACTCAAGAACCAGCTGTACTTGAGAAGAGATGATATTAGGGCAGGTTCATAAAAACTGAGGAATCTGAGACTTGAGAAGCAGGTGAATGGGCAGATGGCCAACCTCAGAGCTCTCTGAGTAGAAAAGAGTACCAAGAACAAAATTGGGCCTCAGAAATATAAGGTGATTAAACACCATTATTTCTCACAAGCTAAAAAAAGAACAATGCTTTCCTTGTCTGACCTACATCAGGCATTCACATCCCTCAACTCATCCAAATAACGCTAGCTTGGACGAGAACTTGATCATGATGCCAGGGCCTGAATAAGGAACTAATTAAGCATTTATTTATTAAGGTGTGAGTGTTCATATTAAGATAACCATGGATGGATTATGCTGAATGTGGTTGGAGGGTTGCTCAAGACAGAGTGGTCTAACAATGATAAGTACACCTTGGGTCACTTTCAGTCTGGAAGATCCCTGAAGACAGAAGAATTCTGGGGCTGATTAGTTTCTTAGATTCATTCCAGGCCCTTCAATTCCCAAAGTATGTTCCACAGATCATCAATTCCATGAGATACTCCTCAAAAAAGGGATTTGTGCAGGTGCCATGCAAATCTTCTTTGTGTCATTTCCATTTTTCTCCAAAGAAGATATATAGATGGCCAACAGACACATGAAAACATGCTCAAAATCACTCATCAGCAGGGAAGTAAAAATCAAAACTACAATGAGATATCACCTTACACTTTTCAGAATGGCTAAAATCAAAAACACAAGAAATAACAAGTATTGGTGAGGATGTGGAGAAGTAGGAACCTTTGTGCACTGTTGGTGGGAATGGAAGCTAGTGTAGCCACTCTGGAAAACAGTATGAATATTCCTCAAAAAATTAAAAATAGAGCTACTATATCATCCAGTAATCGCACTACCAGGTATTTACTCAAAGACTATGAAAACATTGATTCAAGAGGATATATACATCCCTATGTTTATTGCAGCTTAATTTACAACAGTCAAATTACGGAAGAAGCCCAGTGTCTAATGATAGATGAATGGATAAAGAAGATGTATATAATGGAATATTATCCAGCCAAAAAAAGGAATGAATCTTGCCTTTGCAACAACATGGATGGATCTAGAGAGTATATGCTAAGCAAAATAAGTCAGAGAAAGACACACACCGTATGATTTTACTCATATGTGGAATTTAAGAAAGAAATCAAACGAACAAAGGAAAAATGGAGACAAACCAAGAAACAGACTCTTAACTCTAGAGAACAGATTGGAAGTGGGGGAGGGAGGTAAGTGGGGGGATGGGTGAAATAGGTGAATGAGATTAAGAGTACACTCATCTTGATGAACACTGGGTTATGTAGAGAATTGCTGAATCACTATACTGTACACCTGAAATCAATATAACACTGTATATTAACTTTACTGGAATTAAAATTTGAAAAAGAGATTTGTGCTCAAGTGAGTCCAGGCACATCTATGTATTCTATTTCCCTCTTAGAGTTTATAGTGAGTGTTAGAAGCTCTGATAAATCCTATAGTTGAAAAAACTGCTTAACTTAGTATAATCTACTGTTTTCCAAACATATTTGGGAAGGTCAGCCTATTTTCTTTCACAAATTTTTATTTGCATCTCATGAAACTAGTGTTCTTTAGAACACATTTTGAGCAACTCCCTAAAACACCAGGAAGGGAGAAATTCTGCTCAGTGAGCTCATTTAGGAGGAGCAGGAGAGTGAAGAAACTGTACATTAATATGTAAGATTTTTTTCAATTGCAAAAGGTGTACCATAAGATATAAGAAATTTGTCTCTTTTCTATCCCAGATTTTATATTTTATTCTTCTTAAAAAAAAAAAAATCTCTTTGACAGAGAGAGAGCACAAGCATGGGGAGTGGCAGGCATAAGGAAAAGTAGGCTCCCCGCAGAGTAGGGAAAGCCTGATATGGGACTCGTTCCCAGGACCCCAGGATCATGACCTGAGCCAAAGGCAGTCACTTAACCAACTGAGCCACCCAGGTGCCCCTTATGTTTTATTCTTTATGGTAACTAATATCAATACTTTCTGGCATATTCTGTCAAAAATTGTGTGTGTGTGTTTCAGGAGTATTTTATACATACCATTTTCTTCCTGTTTTTTTAAATTCAATAGTTTAGTGAATCTTTTCATATCAGCATATAAAAATTGGCTTCATTATCTTTAATGGCTACATAGGTGTCCATTGTAAGGATACACCCCAATTTCTTTAACCACTTACCTGTTGATAGAGGTATAGGTTTTGGGGGAAGTTTTCTCCTAAGAAAATTTAAACTTCAAAATAGAGACTAACACATGTGGGCTGATTCTAGGCTGAGAAGGACTAAGCCCTCAGGTCCTTTTTGGTCTTGGTTGGACTGTGTGTCTTAGTATGTTCAATCAATCTACCAAGAAGGGGCCACATTTTGTTGGCATATTTTCTTCTAAAGCATTTGCTTTGCTTTGTGGGTTCAATGGGCTTAGGAATCCTACTTCAGGCATGAAATAAGGTGCCCACCAGATGTACAGAGGAGCCTTCATTTGGGGGCTGTTTCAGCATTTTGCTCAGCTCTATCAGTTACCTCACTTTTATGAGGATTCTCTCTCTCATGGTCCCTCACTCTATGTGGTGTCCTCGTCACAAGCCTGATGAGTGAAGAGGAGGCAACTTCTGCTCTCATGTCTATGTTCTTTTTTCTTGTCAAGTAATGGGAACATGTTGCAACGGGCTCTGTCACTAAAGCAAAACCAGCCAAACCCATTCTGGAAAGTAGAAAACAAAAGTACTTCCTCATAGAAAGTCAATGAAAGTGGCAAGTTTTCTGAGCCAAAATTCAAACCCAGGGATCAAAAGCAGAGTTCTGTTTGGCAGAAGTGTTTGGCTTTAGGTATCTGTAATCTTCAGATCAGTGATCCAGCATGGACTTTTCTCCCCAAGTCCTTTGGAACTCTGAAATTTTCCGGGCTAGTCTGGCCCTTCATGTTCACTGCTGACCAGGGGAAGTCTACAGGAAAGTCCTCCTTCAGCTGATCCTGACTCAGGTTCTAAGGACTTGAAAAAAACCTGCTTCATTTGGAGAAAGCATGGGATTTCCTAATCATTCATGGTCACACATCCCATGTTGGGGGAAGGGCATGGAGAGCCATTTTGGGGGGAAAGTTCTCTTCAACGGAGCATGCACATCAGTCTTCCTTTTCCAGGTTTCCACTTCACACTAATCATATCTGGTAGGTGATACACGTGGGCAACATAGCAGAAGCAAATGCAAACCGCTGTCAAAGAATGACCCCACAGCCCAGGCCATGTAGAATTCCCACAGAAAAGAACAAACTTTCCTGAAGAGTTTATAATACAAATTTACAAAACACTAAAGGAAATGATCCTTTGTCCATGAGAGTTAGTAGATAAGATAAAGAGGATTATTAGCTCCCTCAAAACTTGATATGACAGAATCATCATAAAATACCGTAAATACATTAGACTTTAGTGAGTTAAAGAGACAAAAAGAAACAAATGCAGAAGAAAAGAAAAGCCATCTTTAAAAGGAACCAAACAGAACTTCTTGAAATGAAAACATGAATGAGGTGCATAAACAACGAATTTTGGAACACTGAGGAATAATAAAATTAAATAAAATCATAAAATTCATCATGGAAAGATTAAGAGATACAGAAATGAGAGAATGGTTAAAGACATAAAGAAAAAAAGTGAGAGAGTTGGGCATATTTGCATACATAATAGAAGTTATAAAAGGAGAAAACAGACTGGGGGAAGGCAAAGTAATGCAGTGGAGAATTTTCCAGAATTGGTAAAAATTCTGAATCTTTAAGTTCTGATAAATGATGAATCCTGAGCACTACAAACAAACCTTAGTTTCATTGTAGTGAATAACTCTTAGTCATATTGTAGTGAAATTTCAGGGGAAAAGAAAGAGAAACTCTTTTTGTTATTGTTGTTTTTAAAATTTCAGTATAGCTGACATGCAGTGTTATACTAGTTTCAGGTATATGACGTCCTGATTCAGCTTCTCTATAGGTTATGCTATTCTCACCACAAGGGTGGCTTCCATGTGTCACAGCACAACAACACTATTACAGTACCATTGACTATGTTCCTATATATATACATGCTGTACCTTTTGTTCCCGTGACTTCTGTGACTTATTCATTCCATAACTGGAAGCCTGTATCTCCCTCTCCCCTTCAAATGCATTTTGTCTGTCCCCTGCCCTTCCCTCTGGCATCCATCAGTTTGTCCTCTGTATTTGTAGGTCTGATTTTGCTTTTTATTTATTCATTCATTCATTATGTTTTTTAAGATTCTACATTTGAGTGAAATCATATGGTATTTGTCTTTCTCGGTCTGACTTATTTCACTTAGCATAATAACTTCTAGGTCTGCCCCTGTCGTTAAAAAAAGACAAGATCTCATCCTTGCTTTATGGCTGAAAATTTCTGTGTGTGTGTGTGTGTGTGTGTGCGCGCACGCGCGTGCTACATAAAGAAACTCTTAGTAGTAATCAGAGGAATTCAGATGAAGAACAACAATTAGACAAGCAACAGACTTGTCAACAGCAACAAGAGACACTGGAATGACACCTGCAAAATGCCAAGCAAAACCAATCATCAACCTAAAATTTATCAGCCAATCATTGAAACTTGAGAGCGAAATAAAGACAAACTCAGACAGAGACTGAGAAAGTTTATCCCTCATACACGCTTTCCCAAAGAAAGCTTTCTTACTGCGCAAAGAAGGAAACTGCACCTAAAAGAGGTGCATGCATGTAGGAATAATTAGCAAACAAACCGATAAATGATAGCAAATTTAAGCAAGTGATCACTATTAAAAACACCAATAATAAAAATAATGAGGGTAGAATTAAAATGTCAGGCCATAATGACGCGTGAGATGGAATGGTTGATTACGGTCAGGATTTTAAAAAGTTTTCCTGTTGATCCGAAGGAAAGAGATGTTGACTCACTTTAAACTTTGTTAACTCAAGAATACACATTTGTACATTTTAAAAACGTCCAAAACTGTAGCATATAGTCTTCCAGGCAACAGTAGTAAAGGCTCAAAAGCCTATGTGAGAATAATTCGAGCACGGTGAAGGCAAAACCGGGATTTGACTCTAATCCCTGCTCCACCACACACTCGCCTGTGGGCAAGGGGCTTGATGGTACTAAGCCTTCATTTCCTCATCTGTAAAATAAGAACAACTCCTTTACCTCATGGATGTTTCCAGAATTAAAGAGTATCAAATAAAATCTTTTTTTTTTTTTAAAGGTGGGGGGGGGGGCTGGTGGCTCAGTGGGTTAAGCCCCTGCCTTCCGCTAGTGTCATGATCTCGCGGTCTTGGGATCGAGCCCCGCATCGGGCTCTCTGCTTAGCGGGGAGCCTGTTTCCCCCTCTCTCCATCTGCCTGCTTGTGATCTCTCTCTCTCTCTCTTTCTGTCAAATAAATTATAAATCTTTAAAAAAAGAATTAAAGAGTGTCTGGGTATAGTGTGTGCTCAATAAATGTTATCCCTTTCCTTGTCTTTTTTCCTCATCACATTGCCATACTTGAAGGGAAGGCATTTCCTGCTCTGGGCCTTCTCACACCCTCCTGCCAGCTGAAGGCCCAGGGCAGGGGTCCACACATCCCGCCATGTTCAGCACGTCCTCATTTTCATAGTTAGAAGAGGGCACTGTCTTAAAGTAACAGAATGCCCCCACACACACCAGAGGTATAAGTCAATGAGAAGCTGAGAACCAAACATAAATCATAAGTAAATCATAGGAATCAGTTGAGACCGACTGTGCAAGTTCTCTCTGATGTCCTCCTGTGGTGGCAAAAGCACTTGAAAGACTTCTGTGAGCATGTGGGTCTCCGTTTCCTCATCCGAAAGACACAGGGGCAGGATGACAGATGCCACTTCATTTCTAAGGCAGTGCACGAGAGCCTGAGGACAGAGATTTTCCCACTGCTCCCACAGACATGCCATTTGTGGTCAGAGTCTGCCAGGCATTGCTGACAGCAGAGGCTTCTGTCCTATCAGCTGTGGGAAGACTGACAGCTCAAGCTCAGTGAGACCCTCATCATGGACATCCCAGCTTGGAGTGGGGCAGGTCTCTGCAAAGCAATGAGCCAGACCAAGGAGGAATCAGAGGAAGGACAAGTGACTGCTGAGTCGGAAAGCAAGAGAGAGGAGTTACGGTTTCTCTTTATGACCATTGGCCTGTCAGTCCTTTGCTCTGAGCCACAGGATGGTCTCAAGGAGAACCCAAGAAATAGAAGCACTAGAAGGAACACAGTATAATGCATGGTCAATGTGTTCATGGGGGACATGAAGATATAAATGAACCACCTCAGAAACCCCATGTGACAAGAGGTTTGGATGTGTTTGTAGGTACTGAAGTGGCCCATAAACTCTATGCTAACAGGTCTCCTATAACGTTTCCCTGACCTGATCATGTCTGTTCCATATAATCGTCTTTTGATGCCTTCACTGTCTAATATATCTTACACTATAAAATTAATAAGGTTCTCTTGGGCTTTCCCAGGAAAGGAGTTAATTCCCACTAAGCAATGGCACATCAGGAATAACTAACGTCCAATATCAAGCCCAGCTCTAGCATTCATAAGCTGGGTCACTTGGGCGAACCTCTTAATTATGTCACACCTGTTTCTCCACCTGGCAAAATGGAGTTGATCTCTCTTTCTCCCCCCACCCCACCTTCCAGGAAAGATATAAATATAAAAATAAACAAGAATCTATATGAGATTCGCAACAATGTGGGTGGATCTAGAGACTATAATGCTAGGCAAAGTCAGTCAGAGAAAGACAAATACTACATGATGTTGCTCATATGTGGAATTTAAGAAACAAAACAGACAAAGAAAAAAAAAAGAGAGACAAACCAAAAAACAGACTCTTAACGCTAGACTGATGGTTGTTACCAGAAGGATGGTGGGCGGGGGGATGGATGAAGTAGGTGATGGGGACTAAGGGCACACTTGTCGTGACGAGCACTGAGGACTATACAGAATAGTTGAATCGCTGTGTGGTGCACTTGAAACAAATATAACACGGTATGTTAATGATACTGGAACTAAAAAAAGAAAGAATGTATATGAGAGAGCATTCTATGCCTCTTGGAGGAATGCACAGTGGAAACCAAGGGCAAGTGCATGTTTAGGGCAAGGCACCTGGGCTCCACACTGATTTAAAGGACACAAGATTGCATAGGCCTGTGCTTCAGCTTCCCCATCAATTAAGAAGGGCAAGCAGCATCTATCTCAGAGCTGTCCTACTAGTACCTGGGGATTCTAAATTCCTAGCAGTCCAAAATGTGCAGAATTATGCCCTGCAAAGCACTTGTTTTGAGAACTAGCTTATTTGTTATATAGATTTTATTTATTTGTTTGACAGAGATCACAAGTAGGCAGAGAGGCAGGCAGGGGGCGGGGCGGGGGGGAGCAGGCTCTCCGCTAAGCAAAGAGCCCGAGGTGGGGCTCCATCCCAGGACTCTGAGATCGTGACCTGAGAGGTAGGCAGAGACTTAACCCACTGAGCCACCCAGGCGCCCCAAGAACTGGGTTATTTTAAGAATTTTCCCATTTTACTGTAAATGCTAATCATATATTCTTTTATTTCAAAAGCTTTCTAATCTGCACTCCACCCACTCCAAGATCTGAGCACGCTTTGTAATAATAATTTTAAAGCCACAGAATTTCTGTAGTCAGCATATCTGAGATCTCTTCAAGACAGAATGACCAACTCAGTGACTCTGGCAAGGTGGGGAGTTTGGTCATGTAGTCGTGGAGGAAGGCAAGAGCAGTTTCAGAAAACACTGTGGGGTCTGACATTCCTCACATCCCGTCCACCCCACTTCTGCCCTCTCTCCTGCGTGGCCCATTCCCCGATGCCTTCCATATCCTATGTCCCGGGTCTCTGCTCATCCTGTCTCCCTTCGGGGCACAGATCAAGGCTATAGCAAGTATTTACATTTTTTCTTTCTTAGAGATGCCAAAAGGTAGATCTCTAATGTGCAAGCTTGACAGAGTGAGACAAGAATTTAGAGTCTTTCTCATTACCCAAGTAGATAATTACCCACTCATAAATCCAGCCCCGGAAGGACGCCGTTCGGCCGCGGGGGGAAATATGGCTGCTTGTTCACTTCAGCATCTTCGGCAGGGCGAATGCTATGTCAGAGAATCTCTCCTCTATGTCACTTCTCTATAGAATAGGGAGGAGTGAACACAGCTACTGCAAGGAATGACTAGAGATTCTGGGAGGTAACAGCCCCTGAAAGACATTTTAATTGAACACCCCTTTGGGGGAATCCCAGTCATGTACGTGCAGAGTTCTGTGGCAGATGTTGGTGGAAAGGAGCCTACAAGATGTCCGGAAGGAGACAAAGCAGTTCTTTCAGACACTACGAAAACTCTCAAGTGGAAGAGGGGAAGGCACGGGGACTGGGACAGGGAGCCAACATTTAATGAGTGTTTCGTACATCGGGAAATTTCCATGGAGTGGATGTGTAACGTGCAGCTTGAAATCCCCAGGCCACAAGCCATGAGCAGGGGACTGAGCAGTCCCCTGTGCTCTACCTTCCCCTCCTATCTGTTGGCTCCCACAGAGCTGTCTTTTCTGCTTCAGACAGCTTTGGGGTACAACTCTTGGTCTGGTCTTATTAGGTGCTCATCAGCTAAACTGAAATGCCCACGAGCCAAAGAGAGCTCATGCACAGTTCCAAGCTACGGAGATGTTAAAGTAGAGAGAGTCGGATTTACTATCTATCAGGGACACCGGGGAAGGAATTCCAGCAGTAGATGGGAAGTGTAGGCTCTAGAATTAGAAGGGATCCCAGTTCAGTGCTTTCTTGGTTTGGCCCAGTTGCTTCATCTCTTTGAGCCCTCATCTCTCCAACTGTTTATGAGTGTTAATAAAGCCTTCCTACTGTAGCTATTGTAGGGTTAAACAGACGTATATAAAAAGCTAACATATGGGAGGTACTTAATACATGCTCTCTCCCTACCTTTACAGCTCAAGTCTTCAAAACCTCTTCTACATATCAGGGAAGATACATTATAAACCAAGCAAAGGCAAAAAAGCCTACTTATCCCATGACTACAAGCCCAAATTAGAGCTAATTCATTGGCTTATGACTTAATCATTGCTGTTTTTAGTTGTAGTTTACAGAGAATTTTTCATGGACTTCAATGGTAATGATAAGTGGGCCTCATCGGTCATTTACGCCATGGTGTAAATGAGTTTAAGATGCTTCTCCTAAGAGCAGGTTTTGTGAGGAGGGGGGAAAATGGCACCGGATTCCCAACATCTGGGGGCAAACCATATCTGAAGTACTGGTGTGTCCTGTATATCCATTTTTATGTTCCCTTTTGCCCATGGATTATCAACGTGAAAAGCTTTTTACTATACAGAAGCATACCAACAATGACTTTCGTTAATAGTTGAGCAAAACCACGAAGACTAATTGGTTAAAAAAAAATATTGTGTTTGTGCAAAAATGCCTTGTTTATATACCCCTCAAGCCTCAATAAAAAGATTATAATAATCAGGGACGCCTGGGTGGCTCAGTTGGTTAAGCAGCTGCCTTCGGCTCAGGTCATGATCCCAGTGTCCTGGGATCGAGTCCCACATCGGGCTCCTTGCTCGCCAGGGAGCCTGCTTCTCCCTCTGCCTCTGCCTGCCAGTCTGTCTGCCTGTGCTCGCTCTCCCCCCCCCCCCCGATAAATAAATAAAACCTTAAAAAAAAAAGATTATAATCACAATTATGGATTCCATCAGAGGTTGCCTTAAAAAGTAAGTGTGCAATGTAGGTGGAAATGAAACATTTAGGCAATTATTTTCTTTCACCAGAAGATACAAAGTTTTATTTTCAACATATAATATGAAGATATTTCTTTAGCTCCCACCTTGAATACTAGAGGAAGATATGCTACTACTTATATGAGTAGAATGGTGAACATCTGAAAGCAACTTTTATTTACTCAACACAGAGGGGATAGAATTACGAAACAGCTTCTCAGAGATCATGACCTGAGCCAAAGGCAGACGCTTAACTATCTGAGCCACCCAGGTCCAGAAACAGCTTCTTATTAAGAAATAAAGGAGGTTTTAGCTTTTTCAAATTGCAAAATGGGTGTTTAGTTCACTTCCTCCTGTGTTTTCTGCAGGGCCCTGCAGATTATAACTGAATTGCTTTACTTCTCTGTACCTCAGGTCACTAAAGAGCTGAATTGACTCTCCTCACTGGGACCAAATTGTCAATTAATATGACCCCAGCATTCCTGTCTCACTGAGGGTGATGTTCCAGAAAGCACTGAGTAAGATCAGAAGAATCATGGGCTTTTATTTTCTCTCTTTTCCTTCAAACTACTCACTTTATCCACATTCCTAACTCAGATAAGTGAGGATAGTCAAGAAGGAGTTGTCCATATGCCTTGAAAATACTCAAGTGAATCCAGTAAAAAGAGAATCTCAGAGACCAGAAAACTTAGGACTCTCTCTCAATTTTCATGAGTTCAAATGTTTGAGTTCACACTTGTTTCTTGCTCTTAGGCTTATCCCCTAAATTATAATGTATTTATACCAAGCAAAGAACTTTTTTTTTTTTTAAGATATAGCTGACATATAACATTATAGTAGCTTCAGGTATACAACATAATGATTCAATATTTATATATATTTCAAAATGATCACCACAGTGAGTCTAATTAACACTTATCACCACATAGTTACACATTCCTTTCTCCTGATAACAACCTTTAAAGACCTATTCTCTTAGGAACTTTCTTTTCTTTTTTTTTTTTTTTTTTAAGGTTATTCATCATTTGACAGAGAGAGACAGCAAGAGAGAAGGAACACAAGCAGGGGGAGTGGGAGAGGGAGAAGCAGGCTTCCTGTTGAGCAGGGAGCCCAATGAGGGGCTTAATCCCAGGACCCTGGAATCATGACCTGAGCTGAAGGCAGATCTTAATAACTGAGCCACCCAGGAGCCCCTCTTAGGAACTTTCAAATATATAATGTTACTAACTGTAGTCACCATGCTGTACATTACCAGAGAACTTTTAAAGTAAAAAATTTATGGACAACTCTCTATAACTTTAAGAAAAATGAAATTATTAATGCCTAAAGTAGGGAATCTTTGAGCAGGGTGTTTGTGGTTTTTTTTTTTTTTAAGAGCTAGTTAAAGTCGGTAGTTGTTGCATATGAGAATAATTGAACATTTCATTTTTTGCTCACAAATGGTCTGGCTCCAACTAAAAACTCAGCATCCAAAGAATACGATGATGTGCAGTAGGACGGAAGCCTAGAGCCCATGCCACTTTAGTAGACTGTCCAATCTTCCGTTAATAGCTGCACAATTTCCTGGCCAAGATCCTTGAATGGTTCTTAGAATCAGTCCTTCCTTTGTATATAGATCTGTCTCGTTAAAGACCTTAGGGATTGGCTTAAGGTAAACAGAGGGGGGAAAATCACGTGAAACCAAATCTGGAGGGTTGCAGAAAACATATTTCTATCTAGGGAAATTTCTGACTAAAAGTCAAGTGCTCTGACAACACAGTCCTTTGCTAAGCATTTGTACTACTGAGTTGTTTCTTGCCATTCATATTTATTGACTGCCGATCCTTATTTCAAGGGACTGAGTCACCTCAGTGTTTGTGGGAAACAAACAAGGTATACATCAGTTAATCAATGAGAAAAGTTTCTATTGACTGGCTTTCTATCAAAGCTAGCTCAGAGTCTGAGTAAATCTCTGAAATGAAGAAAGTAGTTGACTCCCCTTCTTCCACCCCCAAACTCTTGTGAATAAACAAAATGAGTAAATGGAAACCTAACCTGTGGCCAGTAAATAGCCCAAAATAGCCTGGAAGTAATGTGCTCTTGCCTGGAAAAGATGACTCTCGTGACAAACTTAAAGAAAACAAAACATCCGCCACCGGCTGCGAAGGAGAGGCATAATTGGGTCAAAATCCAGGAAATACTTACGATCATTATGAAGGTGCCCAAGAACTCAGAGATGGTTTCTTTAGCTAAGCTGCTCTTCAAGACCAGCCTTTGCTTGAAGCTTTTCCCCTTTCTTCCCTTCCCAGGCTGCATCGTGAGGTTTCTCCAAGGATCACTCTCTCCACCAGTACCCGCTTCTTCTGGTCCTTACTTCACTCGCACGTGAAAATGGAAGTTTTGACAACTGCTCACAGATTCCTGGAGATGTCTGGTGAGATTCTCTGACTGTGCAAATGCTGTCCCAATTAGAGCCCGTGACTTAATCCTCTTCTGGTGAAATTGTCATCTCCTGTCCACGGCTGTTTACCTGACTTAGCAAGTTAGAATCTGAAATCCCCAAAAACGATTCTTTCTGTGCCTGATAGATTAATCATTACCTTTATTCTCAAGATATTTTTTTTCCTCTGTTGGTTTTTGTTATGTTTTGTTTTGTTTTGTTTTTAAGAGATGAGAAAAGAGATGTTGTGCTCGTTGTATTGCCAAACCACAGCGATGGGCTCTGGTCCAGAAGAGATTTGCATGTTACACAATTGCAGGCTTCTGGTTTTTTTTCCCCCCCTATTCAGAAGTGGGTGGTTGAGGAGTAGTTTGGGATTATCAAATCAGGTATACATACATCCCGTGTAAACATTCTCTTCTGAAGGAACTTTTCATGCACGTTGGAGAATATGGAGAAAATACAGATGTGGTGTTCTGCAAGATAAAATCACTCTTGTTTTCTTCCAATATCATTTCAGT
The DNA here is from genome assembly GCF_022355385.1 of Mustela nigripes. Classification (NCBI taxonomy): domain Eukaryota; kingdom Metazoa; phylum Chordata; class Mammalia; order Carnivora; family Mustelidae; genus Mustela; species Mustela nigripes. Next base: position 38,300,245 of record NC_081569.1, on the reverse strand, counting down.
GATTTAAATGATCCCTCCCTAAGGGGAGGGGGTGGTAAAAACAATTGTATCCATTCTAGAGATGGAGAAATTAACATACAAAGAAACCACTGCAAGTTTCACATTGCAAGACTTTAGGACAGGATGGCTCTCCTCCTTGATTACTGTAGCTGGGTTTCATCTACTGAGGACAGACCGGGATCCAAGAATCAAAATGACGGAGAGAGCAACTTGTTGACTTTCTTCTAAAGAAGGATTCCAGTTTGAGAACCAAGGTGCTCCCCTTCATTTTCCATGAAATATTTAAGCAAAATTACATAGAAGGTAAACTTGAAACCACACAGCTTGAAGATCAGAGAGACACCCCAGTTAAATAAGAAAGGGATTAAACAAGGCTTCTAGGTTATATCATTTAAGTGTGATGAATTACCATCCTTGCCGACAACAGGCTGTTTAGGACTAGCATTCTGCCATGTCAACTTTCCAGCCTTGCTTCTCAAAACAAGTTTGTCTGAAGAAAGAGAATCCAGCAGTTGTTTCTGAATACCAAGCCAGTTTCATGGAATTAGTACCCATGCTCTGTGCTTCCTCCCAGTCCCCCCACAGAGAAGCCAGTTCTGTTTCAGGCCTTCCCCTCCCTTTGCAGGAGGCCTACAGTCATTTCCAGCTGAGGAGGCAGGAAGGGAGGAGAGATCTAGAAAAAACAGCTATTGAGAGCCTAAGTACAGAGGAGATACCCAATCTATACGTAAAATACAGAGTTGAAGCCTAAAGAAATTAGAGCTTTCCGGAGGGCACGCCATTGTAGAGCCAGGACAAGAATGCAGCGTTTCGGCTTTAACTCTTGGTTAAGTTATCATGGATACCTTTGTCTAGAAGGATTACTTATGACTGCCCTATTCCCAAGTCCCAGTGGACGGACCAGAGGAACAGGACTTTACAGCTGTGATGAACAAACACCACACAAGGGTGTTCTTTGGTCTCTTCGTTCACTCATCTAACAAATATTTATGGCATACTTATGTGCCAAGCACGGCACTTACCAAAGCACACACTGTTCTTGCCCTTTACAGAACTCGGAGTCTAGTGAGGGAAGTAGGTATAGTGAAATAAATCACACATGCAGGAATATGATAATCGCAACAGAGATGTACGCTATAAAGATGGAAGACACATTTCTATGAGCAAAATAAAAGAGGGGGATTTCACCTCAATAGATATCTCTGATGGCTTCTCCGGGGAGGTCATGTCCGTGCTGAGATCAGAAGGAAGTGTAGGGTTTAACTGCATGAAGTGGGGAAGGAAGTGCACATACAATGGCCTTGGGGAGTGGAGGTGGGAACAGCATGATGCCTGTCCAAGAACAAAAGAAACCTACTGCTGGACGCCCAGAGACAGTGAAGGAACACGGTGCAAAATGAGCCCGGAGCCATGGGTGGGAGTCAGACCACACATACGGAGCCTATAAATCATATTCAGGCTAAAAGCAACGAGAACATGACACTACCAAATTTGAGTTAAAAAAAAAAATTGGGGGCGCCTGGGTTGCTCAGTGGGTTAAAGCCTCTGCTTTCGGCTCAGGTCGTGATCCCAGGGTCCTGGGATCGAGCCCCACGTCGAGGCTCTCTGCTCAGCAGGGAGCCTGCTTCCTCCTCTCTCTCTGTCTGCCTCTCTGCCTACTTGTGATCTCTGTCTGTCAAATGAATAAATAAATCTTTGAAAAAAAAAAATTGTCCTGGCTGTGAGGTGGAACGGAGATTGGAGAGCGCCTAAAGCAAGCATAGGTAGACCCATTGGGGGATATTACAGAATTCCAGGACGCACCCATTGGGGGATATTATGGACTTCCAGGACTGGGTGGCTTTGACAATGGAGAGAAATGCAAGGATTCAAGAGTTCTTCATATCTTAAAATTGGAAGAACTTGAAAGTTTGGCTATGAAAGGTGAGGAGAGGGACTCAGCAAAGTTGATTGCTGGGGAAGGAGGTGCTAAGTACTGGGAGAGAAAATACCAGAGAGGACCAGGACTGCTGCAGCAGACCATGACATCTGTATGGGCAGATCAAGCCTCAGGGGCTCTCTGGTGCTTCGGAGAGAAGCCAGTGCGTAGGAAGGGATGTGATATTAGAGTCAGAGGAGAGGACTGCGTGCTCATAGACGTGATAATTGAAGCCAAGAATAAAGGTTAGCTTGCCTGAGGGCAGAATTTGAAGAAAGCAGAGGTTGAATTTGCAGTATTGGACATCCCATGCACATGTGGAGTATGAAATCCTTGTTATCTGATTTATTCTGCTTCCAGATGACAGCACACTCTCGCCTGCCTCACCATGAACAGCTTCTTGACAAGCGCAACTCACACTCTCCTTTGCACCCTCACACCAAAGTTCCTATTGGAAATATAGGGGCACTTAGTTTCATTCATCCATCCATCCATCCATCCATCCATCCATCCATCCATCCATCCATTCCTTCATTCACTTACTCATTTAGAAAAAACTTTCATTGAGTATATACCATGTGTCAGATATATGGGACTCAAAAATTAGGAAAACAGATGTCTGGTGCTAAAGCATTATTATAATCTAAGTGACAAAGACTTCCAAGTGAATACATCATATAGTAAGATAGAAGCACATGGAAAACACTGAACTAAAATTCCCCTTATCCCCACATGGACGTCTGAGAGATCACCGTACATTGCCAACATATTGACTCGTGCTGCCACCAAGAATTCTAGAACCATGCCCCCCTAGATGCAGTGCCATGCTGATTCTCCAGGGCCAGGTTACCCATTTCCTCCTGATTCTGTCACTCCATGACACCAACGTTCTCTTCTATCTAGTTGGACCTTGAGTAACCATCTCTTCCTCCATTCATGGGATTCAGCAAGTCTGGTGTTCATCAGAAGAACTATATCACACTCTGACCTCACTTCCTCAACCTCTTCTACTTGGCCAACTCTATTTCCACTCTAGTTAAGAAGCCCCTTTGATGGCCATTGTTGGGATGTGTCACCATCTCCTCTTTGAAAATCTTTCACAACATGGCACATCTCACTGACTAAAACTTCCACTTCTCACTTTTCACTACTCTTTCGCAAATGTGCTACACATCCTTCTCATAAATTTCAGTCTCTCATTTCCCTCCTCTCCACCCAGTTCTTAACCTCATGATCCTCCAGGTTAACGATGTGCTTACTAGTATCTCGGGATCCACTGACACTGATTTCATTCCCCATCTAGGTTGCTAAAGCCTAACTCTGAGTATACCTAGCCACCTGTTTCTCTCAAATACTGTCTTCCCGGCGTGTTGAATGATGCTGGAGAATATCATATTGACATATTGATTTTGGAGGAAAAGACGGTTACTCTAGATCATGAGAGCATGGTTCTAGAACTCTTGGTGGCAAAACGAGTCAATATGTTGGCAATGTACAGTGACCTCTCAGATGTCCATGTGGGGATAGGTGGAATTTTAGTTCAGTACTTTCCATATGCTTCTGTTTTACTATATGATATTCATTTGGAAGTCTTTGTCTCTTAGACTATATAATGCCTTAGCACTAGACATCTGTTTCAGATCATTGTGATCTAGCATCAGCAGTAGGTGCATATTCTTAGTAAACCATTTATTTCAAAGGTTCTGGACTCTTGTGTGCATTAAGATCACTCACCTTCAGAGATAATGATTTAGCAAATGCGGTATGGAGTTCAGGGATCTCATAAGCATATACCCGATGACTCAGATACCCTGCTTTATTTCATTTTATGCAGCATCAATACATTTTCTATGCCCCTCCAGAGAGCTGTCCCAAACCTCTTGCTCAGCTGATATACTTTTCTCTGAATCCATTGGGGAAAAACATGAGTTCATTAGCTATAGTAGCTTTTGTGCCTCTCCTACTAAAAAAAATTGCTCTAATTTTACCTGTGTCATCCTCCTTTTCTTTCCTTCTTTCTAAGCCTAGCCCTGATGCTACTGTACTGTTCTAGCCCCTCTAGGATCTCCACTGATTAATAAACTCCTCACACTTTCAATCTCTTTCCTCCGCTGATTTCTTTCCCAGTGCTGACAAGCAACTTCAGGTTTTACCTGTCCTGAAAAACATTCCTTTAGAGTTGTTCCACTTCAAATTCCTTGTTTTATCATTTGGGCCATTACAACAAGACTGAAATTAAGGTGTCAGTGTGGTTGGGTTTGGGTGAGGGCACACTTCCTGGTTTGCAGATAGCCATCTTCTCGCTGTATCTTTATGTGGCTGGGAGACCTCCTATCTATTTATTGCCTGTTAAGGACACCAGTCCCATGATGGGGACTGTGGTCTCAAGACTTCATTCAAAATCAGTTTCCTCCCAAGGGCCCCACCTCTGAATCTTAGCACATTGGGGATTAGGGCCTTAAACATACAAATTTGGGGGAAAATATAAATAAGCAATTCTGGGCAACCATTTCACTGGTTTTCTCCACATTCTTTCTTTTCTATTTGGGGAGAAAATAGCCAGCATAAAATCATATTACATTGAAAAAAATAAAACTAATTCAGAAATATTTAAATTAAAACATAAAAACCTCCCCTAATTCTAGCCCTCAGAGATAACCACTGTTAACAGGCTGGAATATATATCTGCAGAATTCTTTTTCAGTAGATCTATATAAATACTTTTTCCCTTGATATTAGGTTAGTGGATTTTTAAAATTAATTAATTTATTTTCAGCATAACAGTATTCATTATTTTTTCACCACACCCAGTGCTCCATGCAATCCGTGCCCTCTATAATACCCACCATCTGGTACCCCAACCTCCCACCCCCCTGCTACTTCAAACCCCTCAGATTGTTTTTCAGAGTCTATAGTCTCTCATGATTCACCTCCCCTTCCAATTTACTCTGTTTATCTTTCAATGCGAATGTACAACTCCCAATAGGGGGCTTGAACACAGGACCCTGAGATCAATACCTGAGCTGAGATCAAGAGTCATATGCTTAATTGACTGAGCCACCCAGGCACCCCTGTATAACTCATTTTTTAATGACTGCATAACATTCCATTGTACAAATATGCCATAATTTAACCAGCTCCTTTTGATAGACAGATGTTTCTAACTTTCCACCATTAAATTAACATTCTTCTGTATCTACTTACTTACCTCTTGGCACAACTTCCTTGAAATTGAATTATTTACTTATCAAAGAATATGCATCTATCAAGTGCTTTAAAGTACCTATTGCTCCCATTCTTTTCAATATTGGTTAATATAAATTTTTTCAATGTTCCCCTGATATAACAGCTAAAAAATAATATTGTTTTAATATGCATTTCTTTGGTTAACGGTGAGGTTGAACATCTTTCCTGTGTTAGCTATTTGTATTTATTCATTTATGGATTTCATGTTATTGTTCTCTATCAATTTTTAATACAATGATTAATTTTTAATTTATTTTTTGTCACTCTTTACAATATAGGATATAAATCTTTTATCTGTTATATGTGGCAAATTGTTTTCCAGTTAATCATTTATTTTTAACTTATGATGGTATATGGCTGCCACATAGAAATGTAAAAAAATTATGTACTCAAGCCTATAAGCCTTTTTCTATATGGTTTCCAATGTTGTTATTTATTCTAAAAAAGACCTGATCAACGCCAAAATTACAAAAGTATCAAATTTTGTCCTATATTTTTTCCAATATTTTCATAATTTTTCTTTTTATACTTAAATTTTAAATTTTTCTAGAATATGATATATAGCATAAGGTAGGACTCTAATATATTTCCCAATTATTTTGACATGTTTTCCAACACTATTTGATTTGAAATTCCATCTATCTTACATAAAAAATTCCCCAAAATAAAATTGTGATTTTTTAAATTACTCTAGTCCTGCTGTACTTTTTGATGTCTTTCTGCTTAGAGTAGGTAAACTCCTCATTATTATTTTCAAATATTTATTTGCTAGGTGAATTTTGAATTATTTTTTAAGTTCCTTCTCTTCCCAACTGTAATGAATGAGAAAGCATTAACTTTATAAAGTTATAATATGAATTTTTCCATTCAGATATATTATTCCCATCTCTCCATTTATTCAAGTCTTTTTTGTTCTCCAGTAAAATTACATTGCACCCATTCTCCATTGGTCTTGCAAATTCTTAAGTTTTTTTGATATTTGGTTGTATTTATTTTTGGAGTTAGGAAAGAATCCCTTATTTTATTCTGTTTTCAAGCTGACTATTACAAGCAAAAGTCTATTTCTATATACATATATCTATTAACTGTTCATCCTAATGAACTTTCTTATACTTTCACACAAGATTCTAGTTGATATTATAGTGAAAATTACTGATTGTCTACTTGTCATCTATTAAATCCTCCTTCTATATGTGCTACTGAAGTGAGCACGAATAAATTCTCCTTCTAATAGTACCAGATTTTCATTTGGATCTCTACCCTTTATTCTACACAATTATAGGCTTTGGGTGTAAGATCAATTAACCCAGGTTTAAGAGTAAGCACTGATTAGTCTAAACCTATCAGAATAATTCCCCGCACCCCCCCAAAATATGCCTGGTTCAGGAATAAAAATGTGATTGAATTTGAGCCTATTGAAGAAGAAGCTTTCTAGGGTTTTGCAAAGGAATTCCTCAATTCTTTGAAAGCTATAAGAATCCAGGTCTCTATCATCTCTTCAGACATAGACAGGGAAGCTTCTAGCCTCAATTATTACAGATACTCGTCCTATAGCCTTGGAGGAAATTAGACTTCTAATTAAGCTAGTAGAATATAATATGAACTATAAATAACCATCATTTACTCTTTTCCTTTTTAATATTCCTATTTGTTTTTTTTTCCTTGCCTTATTGTATGGGCAGAAATCACTATAAAAATGTCGAATCATAATAATGAAAACAGACACTTGTATTGTTTCTAAATTTGAAGACAATGTTTTTATTATACCATTCATTAAGTTTTATATTTCCCATTTATCATACTAAGACTTTTTGAAAATTTACTAAGAAATGTTATTTAAAAAGAGGAATGGATATTGGGTTTTATCAAATGTCTTTTGAATATTTAATGAGGACAGTGCATTTAAAAAATTATTCTGTTAATCATTATGTAGTTAATTAATTATGCTGGATTTTAATGTTCTACTGTTAAAATACCTTGCATTCCTGAAAAGACCCTATTTAGTCATGATACACATATACAGATACTGCTAAATATAATCTTCCAATATTTAGTTTTTTATTTTTTGGTTTAGATATTTACCATTAAAATTATAAATAGGTGATTTGTGTTTTATTTGTCAGACTTTGATATCAAACTAATATTACCTATGAACAAATGAATTGGAAAGATTTCCATATTTCTCTGTTTTATGGGGCTATTTAAATAGTCCAAGAAATACCTGTTTTAATATAATAATTCCAGAAATATCCTAAAAAAATGATGGTCTACATCAAAAACTAATGATGTACTATATAGTGAGTGACTATAGTGAATGACTACATCAAAAACTAATGATGTTAGTCACTACTGTGTCACTACTGTGTAGTGACTAACATAATAAAAAAAATAATAAAATAAAATGATAGGCTCCATTTATATACAAATATGAGCCAAGCGCCTTTTTGTATAGTAAATCTTTGAGAATGTTTTCCTATCTATCTTTGAGAATGTTTTCCTATCTATCACTGCTGTTTATATGTCTTAAGTAATTTTGGTCAGTTATGTTTTCCCATAAATTCTTTTATTTAATGTAGATTCTCAAAATAATTAATGCAGATACATTATATAATTTTAAAGCATCTTTTTTTCATTTCAAACATTATTTACTTACACTCTCCTCTCTTTTCTCCCTGATCTCAGTTGCCAGAAGTGTACCACTTTTATTGTTATATTTGAAGAAATATGCCTTGATTTTAGTTGTCAGTTGTGATTTTGTTTTATTTAAAGTCAATTAGTTTCTCATTTTTTCATATATTTCTCCTGATTTATCTTAATTTCTTTTACTGTTCTTATTTATTTATTTAAGTTTACTGATTAATTAATTTTCATTTTTATACAAAGTTGTTTAACATATTTTTAGGGACCAAATTTAAGTAGTAGCTCTATGAAGAAATGCAAAGGGATGATAAACTAAAAGTTCAAGATAGGGGTTAGCTATCAGGTAGTGGGAGAAGGGAGAGATTTGAAGAACCAAACAGAGAACTGTCAGATAATGGTCTTATTCCTCATCAGAAACTGGGATGTGGGTTCATAGATGTTCACTCTAACCATGAGTTTTTACTTTATATTTGTTTTATTAATAAAGAGAAAAATTTAAAAAATTGAAAAAAACAGGAAAAAATGAGTTCCTTGCTTCCTTCTCCTCACTGAGTCACCCTATATATCCTTGAGAAAGAAATCTTTTTTTAACAAAATTTTATTTATTTTTTAAAATTTCTTTTCTGTGTTCCAGAATTCATTGTTTATGCACCACATGTCGTGCTCCATGCAATACATGCCCTCCATAATACCCACTACCAGGCTAACCCCACCCACCCCCAAAACCCTCAGTTTGTTCCTCAGAGTCCACAGTCTCTCATGGTTTGTCTCCCCCTCCGATTTCCCCAACTCACTTCTCTCCATCTCCCAATGTCCTCTGTGTTATTCCTTATGCTCCACAAATAAGTGAAACCATATGATAATTGACTCTCTCTGCTTATTTCACTCAGCATAATCTCTTCCAGTCCCGTCCATGTTGATACAAAAGTTGGGTATTCATCCTCTCTGATGGAGGCATAATGCTCCATTGTATATATGGACCATATCTTCTTTATACATTTGTCTGTTGAAGGACATCTTGGCTCTTTCCACAGTTTGGTGGCTGTGTCCATTGCTTCTATGAACATTGGGGTACAGATGGCCCTTCTTTTCACTACATCTTTATCTTTGGGATAAATACCAGTAGTACAATTGCAGGGTCATAGGGAAACTCTATTTTTAATTTCCTAAGGAATCTCTATACTGTTTTCCAAAGTGGCTGTACCAGCTTGCATTCCCACCAACAGTGTAAGAGGGTTTCCTTTTCTCCACATCCTCTCCAACACATGTTGTTTACTGTCTTGTTAATTTTGGCCATTCTAACTGGTATAAGGTGGTATCTCAATGTGGTTTTGATTTGAATCTCCCTGATGGCTAATGATGATGAACATTTTTTCATGTGCCTGTTAGCCATTTGTATGTCTTCTTTGGAGAAGTGTCTGTTCATGACTTCTGCCCATTTTTTTCTGCCCATTTTTTGACATGATTATTTGTTTTGTGTGTGTTGAGTTTGAGGAGTTCTTTATAGATCTTTGTCTGTAGAGCCCTTTGTCTGTACTGTCATTTGCGAATATCTTCTCCTGTTCTGTGGGTTGCCTCTTTGTTTTGTTGACTGTTTCCTTTGCTGTGCAGAAGCTTTTGATCTTGATGAAGTCCCAAAAGTTCATTTTCGCTTTTGTTTCCTTTGCCTTTGGAGACATATCTTGAAAGAAGTTACTATGGCATAATTTTAAATAAAATATTCTTTCCCCTAAAGTTCTTTGACTCCCCATTCTCTGAAGGATCAAGTCCAAACTCCCTAGACTGACATTCAAGGTCTTCCACAAATATCACACTTCCTCATATACCCAAATGTACATATCAGTATCCCCCAACAAGATGCACTCCATTTTATCTAGAACAGCCCTTAGAGTTCTCACTAAATGCTTTGCTCATTTCTGCCTACAAGTCCTCGCTTGTGTTCTATCCCTTCATCTGGGATGCCCTTGCTCTGCCGCTCTTCCTGTCCAAACCCTATTCACTTCTTCTTTTGAAGGCCAAGCTCACTTTCTAACTCATTTATGAACTCTCACAATTCCACTGAACAGTGAAACATCCCCCGATCAAATGCCTATACCACTCATGGTGTAAATTACTCACTTCACTCTTAATTGTATAGTGTTCCTTAACCCTTCTTATCTGTGTGTGTGGATATGTGTATGCATGCATGTGTTTTTTTCTTCCCATTTGGTGATAAAGTCTTCACAAGTAAAAGCTATGTTTTATATTTCTTGGTATGATCTAAAAGGCTTAACACAGTAAACATTTGTCATACAAATAAATAAGCTTTCTCAATGTTTTTTTCATGGCATGGAATGCTTTGAAAATAACTCAAACTCAAATCAAATTTAGAAACAGTTTTCAAAATTAATTCTAATGTTAATGCAGTATAATGTGTCTGGCTTATAATTATGTGCTATGATATTAAAACTTCCTTCCTTTCAGAAATACTCTTACTTACGTGACACTCCAATGTAGCAATTTTTACTCAGGCACTATAGTATAGGGACATTTTTACATGACCCAAGAAACAAACTTTTAGGTGTTCAGCTTAAACAAAATTGACCAGTAAGGTGCACAATAGACCCTCCACCCTAATCTGCCCCCTGTGTCCTGAGACTTGCCCTACCAATAAAACCCCCAGTCAGTGGGCTTCAAGAGTGAGATAGGAAACGGAGTGTCATAAAGTTTGATGGAAGGGGTGGATGAGGCTTTGGGAAAGAAAAAGAGAGTACAGAACCTGTCAGAGAGTATAGGTAGTCCTATCAAATATTCTACTTTGGAAGTATTTTAATGTATTCCAATTTCATGAATTAAGAAAACCAACAGGGGCATCTGGGTGGCTCAATGGGTTAAAGCCTCTGCCTTTAGCTCAGGTCATGATCCCAGCGTCCTGGGATTAAGCCCCACATCAGGGTCTCTGCTCAGCGGGGAGCCTGCTTCCCCCTCTCTCTCTGCCTGCCTCTCTGCCTACTTGTGATATCTCTCTGTCAAATAAATAGATAAAATCTTAAAAAAAAAAAAAGAAGAAAGAAAACCAACAAATCTGTCTTTACCAAACACACAAATCATCTCACAATAAAATGATCATCATAGAAGTACAATTTAATAAATATATATGGAGAATGAAGTATGGGCAGAATGTTGGGCCTTTTAAAATAGATTTTCACAGTTTATCAAACATTTGCATAAATCATTTATTTTTATCTCAAAGCAATTATGTGAAGAAAAAGAAGCAGATATAAATTACAACTTTTTGCTAGTTGGCCTATCATTCCACACGGATCCTTAGGAGATTAGAGACTATGTTGACTGTGTTGGCTACCCAGCACCCGATGTGCCCATGACATGTAATCTTTGAATAAACACATGTGGAGTTGGGGAATGACGAGAATCCTCACTTTCAGTTCAAGAAACTGAAGCCCAAGAAGAGCAGGGACCCATCCAAAACCATGCACTTCCTGGGACAATGAGGATTCCAATCTGAACCTTTGGACTCTGGATCCAACGTACCTTCTACCATTGCTCAAACACAATAGAGAAATCTGATTTTGTCACAAACAAATATTTTGGCATATGGATAGATGTTTCTTCAATCTTTCCTAATTTCTTTATAAGTACGCTGTTTCATAGAATGAACACACTGTAATTGGGAAAAGATTTCTTGGGTAGAATTGCAGCTCTGTGAGAATGAGGCCAAAGCCAAGGCCTTGCCACTTGGTCTGGATGGACTCCACAGCCCCGGCCACGTGCATCTCGCAGTCACAGTAAGCTAATCACACAGGCCGGGAGTGATCTACAAATTCATCCCCAGTACCGCAAAAACAAAAAAGCAGCGCACTTGCAACAACAGCCGTGTAGAGCCCAGATACCCTTATAAATGCAACTTTAATATTTTAGGATACAAAATTATTCATTGGGTTGCGGATTAGGGTGAGGAGTCACATGTGCCACAAGGACTCCCGTTGCTCTAAGTCCATGCATCCCCCCCACTAGCAAGGATGCTGGACACAATATCCTGAGAAAGGCACTGAAAGCAACCCCCTCAACCATGTCTCTCAGCCACTGGGATAGGAATGCATTACTTGTTTTTCAAACCCTGCCAGTAGAGAGCCCCAAATGCCTACTGTTTGCTGTCTGATAGCCCAGTGTGCTCTCCATGCAGTCCTGAGAACCTGGGCACTCCTTCTGGTTCTAGCAAGTAGCTAGCTCTCATTCAGTTGGTTATATTGTCAGTCATACCCATGAAAGTGCTAGATCAGAAGGTTTGCCTTTTATATTTTATTTTATTTTATTTTATTTATTTGACAGAGAGAGAGAGACAGCGAGAGAGGGAACACAAGCAAGGGGAGTGGGAGAAGGACAAGCAGACCTGCAGAGCAGGGAGCCCAACTCCAGGCTTGATCCCAGGACTCTGGGATCACGACTCAAGGCAAAGGCCATCAGACACTTAAGGACTGAGCCAACCAGGCGCCCCAGAGGGCTTTCCTTTTAGAAGCTGCCCCACAAATTTTAATTCTAACTGCTCCATTAGGCCAGAGGGCACCAATATCTGTTTTCAGAGCTCTTTTCAGGGTAGCCCTCTTCTGTTAACTATTTATATTTATATTTATTTTTATTTTTATATTTATTGCATCATGATGGCGAGAGACAGCAATGATCATGGGTCCACTTCCCAGTGAAGAGATTAAACCAAGGGTTTAAGTAGAAGGTGAACTTTAGCTGATCCTCAGAGAAGACGTGGCACCTTAAGCTAAAGAACACCCTGGAGCTTTCTCTCCAAGACTGGCAGGAGACTCCTGTGAGATACCAAGGAGCTCCTGGGAGGCAGGTTTCCCTCATCTCCTGAATCCACTGAGGGCTTTATTATTATTATTATAGTTTTTAAAAATTAACTTCTTAGCTGATGAAAAATATAATGACCGCTAAGAATCTTAAAACAAAATCATATTTTCAAATAGACCACTATCTAGGGGCTCACTGCAAAACACACCACTGGCACCAAAACTTTTGTCCTTGGTAGTAAGTTAGGAGTTTGTTCTGAAATGCTGTATTTCTCAATGGAAGTACACTCTCCAAATACCTCTAAACAAATTCTAGTTTAATACAAAGAATTTAGACTATGATCGGAGCCACCCATACAGATCCTTTCCAGATTAATCTCTAAATAATTGCTCAAATCCCCACATGGCTGAGTTACTTAAACCATTGAATTGATAAAAGTAATGAATCAATGAATAATTACATAAGCAATACAGAAAAAATCTAAAGTCAGCTCCATTTTGACTGAATCATCTCAGTTGAACACAGACATAACTGATGTGTGCTCAGTGAAGGGATCTTTGATTCCATGATTTTCATGACCTCCATGATCTGAGTTCATTGATCTTCCGGGTACAAAGACGAAGAATATCTGTTTACCCAAACGTTTGCTCAGAGAGAATTTGTTTAAGGGAAAGAGTGTTGACCAAAAGCAGGGTCACTTTTATGTGTGTTTGTTCTATGATATCAAAGGGTTTGACTGTTGAAATTTGGTATGCTACTAAAGAACATGAAGGAAAACATAACAGTCCATTGGAATGGCAGTCCCATTTTTCAAATGAGTGTTTAATCTATCATTTAAAAAATCTATTATGTCTGGTACATAGAGAGAAGGAAAATGGTATCTTTATTCATGACCTGAGACATATGGGGCATATTACCTGTGTTGTCTATAGTCTGGTCCATTGCTCTTATCCACATTGATTCAGTTCAGTTCAACGACCAGTTTTTGAGATACAAGTGCCTGCTGCTATGCTAGGTGCTGGGCACAGGATGATCAATGAGAGCAGCCTGGACCTTTAGGATTATCTCAGTCCACTGGAGAAACCACCTAGATTGTTGGTAAATTTGACAAATGCATGAAGGATAGAACTGGTTGAGCTATAAGTACATAGAATTCTGGGAACTTCTTGTCCCTAAAAAGATGTTAAAGAAGAAGGCTAACTCTCTTACGAAAGGAGATTGTCCTTTGAATGGAATCAACTAAGACCCAGGATGTTGTCTTCAGCTTCCTAGGTCTAAATCGTCATTTTACTATGTTTCCTACATGTGACTAAGCCCAGGAAGACTGACTCAAGTTACCAAATTCACGTGGTGCTGTCTAATAAATGACATGCCTGCTTATCAGTTTGTAATACAAAAAACCACCACGTCACTCCTCTTGGCTGATCCATACGCCCACACCTCTTAAGTAGTACCATCTTCATGGAAGCCAACTTGGAAAACATGGATTAGCACAGGAGGATCTGGCTGCCTTAACAACTGCTCTTTCTACACACGGGGTTGGCCCCCTTCAAAAAAGGATCTACTTCCCATTCCACACTCAGGGATTCTCTCTCCAGGCTCCAGATTCACCTAATTCTGATGACTGCATCTTGTTGGCTTCTTTTCATAATCCCCTTTCCTCAACCAGGTTTTCATCTTTCAGTTCTACTGATTTGGGATTGATATTTCCTGAGATGGTTCCTGGTTTTCAACCTGACATTCGCCCTTGGCTTCTGTCCTTCACATAACTCTTGGCACTGAATTTACCTGGTTCCAGCAACCAGAATCCTTCTTCAACCCATATCCTAGCACCCTACTCCTTATTACTTTTCCCTGGAGAGAATTCAGAAAATAACCTGATTCAGGTACCTGTTTCTACTGCTTCTATGTATCTGTGGGAGGAATTGGGAACATGTGTCCCTTGGTTAGGACTCCATTAGCAATTCTGGAAACCATTCTTTCTTTTGAGGCAGAGAGAGAGTAGATTATGGGGTTGAATGTGTAGGCCCTAGAGTTAAGAGAGCTTGAGTTTCTATTTTCCTGTCACCATTCAATAGGTGTGGTACTTTGGGCAAGTTATTAGCTGCTTTGCACCTCAGCTTCCTCATGTGTAGGAAGGGGATTATAATAGCTCATACCTCAGAGGACTGTTTTGAGGAGTAAATGAATTCTTTTATATAACACCATCCATAGGGCACACAGGAAGCACACAATACTTGTTTCTGCTCTTCATCTATACTTTTTCTGTATTCCAAGCAGCCCTCTTCCTTTAGGACAGCACAATGACCTGAGATGTTTCACAATACAATTGAGTGGGTTATAGTTTCAGAGTAACACCCTCTTGATTTGATCCAGGACTAGATTAGATTAGACAGCGCACTCACATTTGCATACCATTTCCAGGGTACACAACTGTGCAGGTGTCTAATCTTAGTGACAACAGCCACCACTTACGGAGTACTTTTTATGTGCCAGGTACCACACAAATTGCTTTATGAATATTACCACACATAATGCTGACAATATCCTTGTAAAGGAAGGTATTGTTTTTGGAGTTCTAAAGATGAGGAAACTGGGCTTCCTGGCCTTAGGACATTTTCCTGGGATGGGTAACAACTGGAGGAGCCCTGATTTGAACCAAGGTATTCCTAGTTTCAGAACCCATGCTTTTTCCAGAATGTTCTGTTGTCTTCATAAAATTCAGAGTGATCCTTTCCTTAAGTTGTGTGCATATTGTAGAGGTACCTTCATATTGACTCCCCAATTAATGATACAGGTCTCATTGTCCATGATCAGTTCAGGCCAGATGCCCAGAACATCTTGGGACAGCCCTGGTTGTACTTTTTGGCACTAGGTTGTCCTGCATTTTATTTATTTTTTTTGCCTCTATTATTCCTATTGTTATTTTGGCTCCAATTCAGGATTCCTTATCTTAACGGGAACCAATGAACTGAACTTTTCTGTCTGACTGGCCCTCTGTTTCTATGTATCCGTGGAAGGAATTGGAACCAATTTACTCATCATAGAGTTAATCAATTCTTAACCTAGAGTTCTGAATTCCCCTCCTGCTTTGGACAGGATTGGTTCTGGGGTAGACTGCCAGGTAGGAGTCAGCATATCTTTTAGAGGAATTGGTGGCTACATATTGAGGGCATCCTCCTCGTGGCCATGAGGCTTTCATGGTATCTTCCATGGTGGTTAGCCCATATCTTTTCAGCTCTACTCAATTCCTGGCTAAGGAAGCTGTCCCCAAAACTCTGTCCTGGGGTGCTCCCTTGAGCCTGAGTCTGGCTTCTGGGTGTTCCACACACATAAATGCTCCCCGTGGAGATCCTAAGTCCTGAGATAAACTAGGAACTTGGATATTGGTGCCAAAGGGCAGGCTTGTAACTGGAGCCCATGGGTGCCAGAGTGCTTGGCTCTGGGGGTCGCAAGTAGATCAGGTTCAGCCCCAGCTGCTGACAAAATCCAGAGGTGGAGCAATGAGCAGTGGCGAAACCAGAAAGGAATTTATTCTGTGAGGCCAGCACCAGGAAGACAGCAAACTAGCATCTCGAAGACCTTCTCCAAAGTTCCAAAAATACTTCCAGGCTTATGTAAGGACAATGTGGGACAGAGGTTTGTGGGTACGTGCAGGTGGGCAGTACAGGTCAGGTCAATCCCTGTCTTGGCGTTAGTTTTGCAGGGTATTGCTGGCTCAGGACAGTCATTATTGCTTGAGGGGATAGTTTCAGTTCCCCTCAGGGGATGCTTTGCCCGCAGGGTCTTTTGTCTTCATTAAGAGGTAAGCTGGAAAGAAGAACTTACTTAATCAATTAGAAAGTACAGACTGAGGTCAGAATGGAGGTAGTTGAAGTCCTCTTTCAGACTCTGTATCATGGGTGTTCCCCCATAACTTCTGGGCAAACTTTCTTGTCTTTCCACCTTCTCCATACCTTGTTAACATATCTTCATTCTCTTGGTCTCTCAGATTTATAGTCTTTGAGTCACCTTCCATGTACGTTTGTCCTTTGACTGCATGCCTAACCTTCTACCATAGTTGCTTGTACATTTATATCATCTTTTCCTGTCTCACTGTCATAGCTCAAAGCCTTTTCATTATTGTATGAGGTATCAACATAATCTATGAGCTCCAGAGCTTTCAACCTAAGAACAAAACACCCCCTAGAAAGTCAACACATAAGCTCTAATGGGTCTGTAAAACCCCTGAAATTATTTTTTAAAAAATACCGATGTGCTGGTGTGCATACACATGCATTTTTCTTTTTTTTTCCAAGTTTTTATTTAAACTCCAGTTAGTTAACATACGGTGTAATATTAGTATCAGGTTTAGAATTTAGTGATCCATCGCTTACATAGAACACCTGGTGCTCATCACAAGTGCCCCCTTTAATGCCCAACACCCATCTAGTCTATCCTCTTCTACCTCCCTCCATCAACCCTTGGTTTGATCTCTATAGTTAAGAGTCTGTTTCTTGGTTGGCCTCCCTCTCTTCCCACCCCCATGTTCATTTATTTTGTTTCTTAAATTCCACATGAGTGGAATTCATATCATATCATATGTGTCTTTCTCTGACTCACTTATTTCACTTAGCTTTATACTCTCTAGCTCCACCAACATCATTCCAACAGGCAAGATTTCATTCTTCTTGATAGCTGAGTAATATTCCTGTGTGTGTGTGTGTGTGTGTGTGTGTGTGTACCACATCTTCTTTATCCATTCATTAGTTTATGGATATCCAGGCTTTCTCCATGATTTGGCTATTGTTGACAATGCTGCTATAAACATCAGGATGCATATATCCTTTAAAATCAGTATTTTTTTTTATCTTTTGGGTAAATACCTAGTAGTGCCATTGCTGGATCATAGGGTAGCTCTGTTTTTAACCTTTTGAGGAACCTCCATGCTGTTTCCCAAAGTGGCTGCTCCAGTTTGTATTCCCACCAACAGTGTAAGAGGGCTCCCCATTCCCCATATCCTTGACAACACCTGTTGCTTCCTGTGTTGTTAATATTAGCCATCCTGATTGGTATGAGGTGGTAACTCACTGTAGTTTCGATCTCTATTTTCCTGATGCCGAGAGATGTTGGAAGATATTTTCATGTGTCTGTTGGCCATCTGGATGTTTTCAGAAAACTGTCTATTCATGCCTTCTGACCATTTTTTAACTGGGTTATTTGTTTTTTGGGTGCTGAGTTTTATCAGTTCTTTATATATTTTGGATACTAACCTTTTATCAGATATGTCCTTTGCAAATATCTTTTACCATTCCATAGGTTGCCTTTTAGTTTTGTTGATTTTTACCTTTGCTGTGCAGAAGATTTTTATTTGTTGAAATCCCAATAGTTTATTTTTGCTTTTGTTTCCTTTGTCCCAGGAGATATATCTAGGAAGAAGTTGCTGTGACTGAGGTCAGAGAGGTTGCTGCCTGTGTTCTCCTCTAGGATTTTGATGGTTTCTTGTCTCACATTTAGGTCTTTAACCATTTTTGAGTTGATTTTTGTGTATGGTGTAAGAAAGTCATCCAGTTTCATTCTTCTGCATATTGGTGTCCAGGTTTCCCAACGCCCTTTGTCAAAGAGACTGTCTCTTTTCCACTGGATATTCTTTCTTGCTTTGTAGAAGATTAATCTACTATTAAGTGTGGGTTCATTTCTGGATTTTCTATTCTGCTCTATTGATTTATGTGTCTGTTTTTGTGCCGATATCATACAGTCTCAATCACTACAGCTTTGTAACATAATTTAAGTCTAGCATTGTGATACCTTCAGCTTTGCTTTTCTTTTTCAAGATTCCTTTGGCTATTCAGGGTCTTTTATGGGTTCACACAAATTTTAGCATTGATTGTTCTAGCTCTGTGAAAAATGTTGGTGGTATTCTGACAGAGATTATACTAAATGTATGGATTGCTTTGGGTAATATAAACATTTTAACAATATTTATTCTTTCAATCCATGAACACGGAATGTTTTTCAATTGTGTGTGTGTGTGTGTGTGTGTGTGCACTTCAATTTCTTCCATCAGTGTTTTATAGTTTCCAGAGTACAGATCTTTTACCTTTTTGGTTAGGTTTATTCGTAGGTATCTTATGGTTTTTGGTGCAATTGTAAATGGGATTGATTCCTTGATTTCTCTTTTTTGCTGCTTCATTATTGGTGTATAGAAATGTAATAGATTTTTGTATGTTGATTTTGTATCCTGAGACTTTACTAAAATTTGTAGATAAGTTCTAGCAATTTTTTGGTGGAATATTTTAGGTTTTCTATATAGACTATCATGTCATCTGCATATAGCAGATGACGAATTCTTCTTCTTTACAAATTTGGATGCCTTTTATTTCTTTCTGTTGTCTTACTGCTGAAGCTAGACTTCCGGTACTATGTTAAATAACAATCATGAGAATGGACATCCTTGTCTTGTTCCTGGTCATAGAGGAAAAGCTCTCAGTCATTCCCCACTGAGGATGATATTAGCTGTGGGTATTTCATATGGCCTTTATGATGTTGAGGTATGTTCCCTCTAACCCTACTTTGTTGAGGGTTTTTATCATGAATGACTGTTGTACTTTGTCAAATGCTTCTACCTCAATTGAAAGTTTCATATGGTTCTTATCCTTTCTTTTATTGATATGGTGTATCATGTTGATTGATTTGCAAATATTGAACCACCCTTGCATCCCAGGAATAAATCCCACTTGATCATGGTGAATGATTCTTTTGGTGTATTGTTGGATTCGATTTGATAGTATTTTATTGAGAATTTTTGCATCCATGTTCATGAGCAATATTGGCCTATACTTCTTTTTAGTGGAGTTTTTGCCTGGTTTTTGCATCAGGGCAATGCTGGCCTCATAGACTGAATTGGAAGTTTTCTTCCATTTCTGTTTTTTTGGAATGGTTTGAGAAGAGGTATTAATTCTTCTTTAAATGTTTGGTAGAATTCCCCTGTGAAGCCATCTAGCCCTGGACTTTTGTTTGTTGGGAGATTTTTGATTACTGATTTAATTTCTTTGTTGGTTATCGGTCTGTTCAAGTTTTCTATTTCTTTCTGTTTCAGTTTTGGTAGTTTATATGTTTCTAGGAATTTATGCATTTCTTCCAGGTTGACCAATTTGTTGGCATGTAATTTTTCATAATATTCTCTTATAATTGTTTATATTTCTGTGGTGTTGGTTGTTATTTCTCCTCTTTCATTTATGATTTTTATTTATTTGGGTCCTTTCTCTTTTCTTTTTAATAAGCCTGGCAAAGGGTCTATTAATTTTATTATTTTTTTTTTCAAAGAACCAGCTCCTGGTTTCATTGATCTGTTTTATTTTATTTTATTTTATTTTTAGTTTCTATATCATTTATTTCTGCTCTTTTCTTTATTATTTGCCTTCTGCCACTGGCTTTAGGCTTCATTTATTGTTCTTTTTCTAGCTCCTTTAGGTGTTAGGTTGTTTGAGATTTTTCTTGCTTCTTGAGATAGCTCTGTATTGCTATATAGTTCCCTCTGATGATTGCTTTTACTGCATCTCAAAGGTTTTGAACTGTCATATTTTCATTTTCATTTATTTCTATGTATTTTTAAAATTTTTTCTTTGATTTCCTGGTTGACCCATTCATTCTTTAGAAGCATGCTGTTTAACCTCCATGTATTTATGATCTTTCCAATTTTTTTCTTGTGGTTGACTTCAAATTTTATAGCATTGTCGTCAGAAAATATGCATGGTATGATCTCAGTCTTTTTGTACTTGTTGAGGCCTGATTTGTGACCTAGTGTGTGATCTATTCTGGAGCATGTCCTACATGCACTTAAAAAGAATGTGTATTCAGGGCACCTGGGTAGTTCAGTCAGTTAAGCATCTAACTCAGTTTTGGCTTAGGTCATGATTTTGGGTTTGTGAGATTGAACTCCACACTGGGCTCCGTGCTCAGAGGGCAGTCTTCTGGAGATTCACTCTCTCCCTCTCCCTCTGACCCTCATTCTGCATGCTCTCTCTCTCTCAAAATAAATAAATGAATCTTTAAATAAATGAATGCATCTTTATAAAAAGAAAAGATTGTGTATTCTGCTTTAGGACATACATGCATTTTTCTAAGTAAAATAAGTAAAATAAGTTTTCATCAGTCTTTCAAAGGGAAACATGCTGGCTTGCTATTATCACTAAGACAAATTATCAAAAATTCATGGGCCTAAAAAACCAAAATTTATTCTCCTACAGTTCTGGAAGAGACAAGTCTGAAATCAAAGTTGGCAGAGGTGCTTTTTTTTTCTGGAGGCTATGTTCTTGCTTTTTAAAATTTCTACAAGCCACCTGCACCCTGTGGCTTGTGGCCCCTTCCTTGCATCTTTCCAACCTCTTGCTTCTGCAGCCATATCTGCTGTTACTTGTGCTGATCTCCTACCTCCCTATTAGATTGACTCTTTTGATTACATTGGGCCACTCAAGTAATCCAGGATATTCTCGCCCTCTCGAGACCCTTAACTTAATTAATCACACTTGCAAAGTCCTTTTTGCCATATAAGATAACATTCACAGGTTCTGGGCATTAGAATATTAGAAAGGTTTGGGGGGCATTATTCAATTTACCACAGGAGTTAATGCCCCCAATAAGCTATCTTAACTGGCTTCTTTAACTACTCACAAAAATATTTCTCAAACATCACTCTCATCTTGCCATCTTCTGCATAAATTTACGATGACTTCCACTTACCTATCAGATTAATATACTTTCTGAGTACAGCATTCAAGGCTATTAGCCAGTGGGCCCCAATTGATCTCTCTAATCTCATCCCCAATGTTCCGCAATATGAGACACTCAAAATCATTCTCCTAAGAATGCATTATTATTCCCAGCTCTGCCTCTGCTCATGTTGTTCAACTGCTACACCTAACCTCATGACTCAGTCCTCCCCATCACTATAATTTCCTTCCTTTTTATCAAAGACTTTTTTCCTTCATGTCATTTATCATCCATAATGTTTTCCTTTATGAAGCCATAGAGTCATTGTTGACCAAAACTATAATCATGAATTATCTCTAGCTGAGGATGAGCAAGTATTCTAAGGGCAGAAGTTTCTTTTACATTCCTCAAAACACCGAGAGGAGCTTATGGAGGCCACGTATTGCACGGAGCACTGGGTGTAGTGCATAAACAATGAATTCTGTTACGCTGAAAAGAAATTAATAAAAATAAATTAAAAAAAAAAAAAGAAGAGCTCCTTCTACCCCTTCCACCTCTCCCTATCCACAAATACACTGTGTCCTTCTATCTGGTCCTTTCTCCACTACCCAACAGTAACTGTTCTGAAATACGGTCCATCATGTGACATACGCAAAGAAAAAAGCTTGATGGATAAGAATTTTTAAAAGAATTTTATTCAACTAATGAAACCATTTTTATTTCAACCTCTGATATTTAAAAGAGATGTTTCACAGGTTTTTTCCCCTATAAGGGATGGAAAGAAGGCATAATTTAGAAAAGATCGAAGAGGGGGGATTATTTTTAGTACAAAATCAGGTGTTGTTTATTTATAGCTAGTTGAAAACACACCCAGTTTATCTTTTCCTCTTTCTATCAACTGGAGATAGGTTTGGTTAAAGTGGCTGGACAAATTCTTGTACAATTCTCTTCAGAACTCCGGGAAAATCCCCTGGTTGATAACAGGACCCTTCCACCTTCACCTTCTCCATTTGCTTCTCTTCTTGGCTCTAACTGCAAACTGTCTTTCCTCTGAGAACCCAGTTTCCTTTGTGACTCTATTTCCAATGACTCATTCTTCTACGTCCCATTTCCTGGCTGCATCGCTGAGACAAGGGAACGTGACCAGCACTCCTGAACCCTCCCTATTTCCTCTACTCTCATTCCTTTGAATGAGGCCACATAATGTGGCCTCACACTATGCAAAGAAACCCTGTGAAAGGTTTCAGAGCAAAGACTATGCAGCAGATGATGCTGATGTCTTGCCCTATGACCCTTTTGCTACCCTTCCCTGAAGGTACAGCTGACAGCTACTGTGCACACTGACATCTCCCTACCTCAAGGCTTATGTTGATCTGCTTTGCTGACTAAGGGCTTTCCCCTTTGCCAAGGGAATTTGCAGAGCCGGAATGCCAGGATGTATTGCTTTCAGGAGAAAAACCTCAACCAACCAATGAGTGAGAGAAATCTATGGCTAAATACCCCAGCTTCCTGGCCCTTGATAGAACAATTCTGAGGCATGTTCTACATAGTTCCAAAGAGGATTCACGGAGGGATTCAGCCACGGTTGTCCACACTGATCACTCATTCAGTAATGTACACTTTACCGGCTTTCATCCCTTCCCTGTCATGGCTTTCCATGATCTTATCCCTTATATTCCCTGGGATCACCCCACAAGTAAACTAACTGTACCCTAATCCTCATCTCAGTATCTGCATTAGGAGGGATTTCAAACTGACCGAGAATTTATTATTCATCTCATTAGAACATTTTAAGGGCTTACTAAGATTAATATATGAGCAAAAGAATAAATTAATGAGGGCTGTAAAGATTCCAGGAGCCAGGTAGGAAGTTGTCCTAGAGTCAGATCTGATGAGCGAGGATGGGACAGCCAGGAGTGAACAGATTTCCCAAAGGGAACCGGTGGTCATAAAGAGGCCGGAGCCAGAGAATGTGCAGAAGTTGGGGCAAAATCTGAAAAGCGAACCCATAAACAAACAAGCTGGATGTCCCAAGATTAGTAGAGACCACAGGGGCTTATTTATTTACAAAGGGCAGGTAGGGGTCAAGGTGGAGGTCAGCGCTGGAGTGATTTCTCTAAGCAATACGGCAGAGAAAGGCATCGTGTGAGACAATAACACACAGCTCTCCTCTATCTCTAAGTGATGCCTGTCCAGCTTAATCTTTTCCCTCAGCTTACAACCTCAGGCTTCATGAACTAGCTTAGGAGCTCACTTATTGTTCTCGGCTCACATATTTTCACTTCCTTCAGGAATCCCGCTCAAGGTTCCGACACAGCCATTGTTTAATACATGGTACCCAGCCATGCCGTGTCATCTCCAGCTTCCACACCTTTGCCCATGCAATTTCTTTGGTGCAGAAAAGCTTCCCTGACTCCGTCATCCTATTTAACTTCCAACTGTCCTTCAAAACTAGGCTCTAATGTTAGCTTTTCCAGAGGACTGGACCAGGTCTTCTCCCCTCTATTTCACAAAGTGAGGGGATTCTCTTTTTGCATACAAATACATGCACACAGAGCCATTGGCACCACACATCCTAATTGCCTTGGGCTTCTCTGTCTTTTTTTTTTTTTTTTTTTTTAAGATTTTACTTATTTATTTGACAGAGAGAGATACGAGATACGGCAAGAGAGGGAACACAAGCAGGACAAGTGGGAGAAGGAGAAGCAGGCTTCCTGCTGAGCAGGGAGCCCAAAGGGCCTCGATCCCAAGACTCTGGGGATCATGACCCGAGCCAAAGGCAGATGCTTAAGGGCTGAGCCACCCAGGCACCCCTCTGTCTCCTTTATTAAACTGTAAGCTCTTGGATAGTAGAAGCTACAGTTTATTTCTCCTGATAGCCAACTTTTTCTTAGGATCCTGGCCCAAAATTTAGCACACTTAAAGTAGCTAACACATAACTTTTATCTTTCCAATTCACCACATAAAAACAGAGAGAATGACTAGACAGAAAAACCCAAACTCCATGATCAACAATTATTGCAAAAAAAAAAAAAAAAAAAAAAGAGAGAGACAAAGCCTCTCCACAACTTCCAAAATACAAAGATGCAAAATACAAAATAAACCACCAATAGCTGCAAAACATGAGCTCTCTTGACTACTTCTGCAGGGGGAGTCATACTAGACTTTTTTTTTAACAACAAAAGCAGTGTCTAAACTTGTTATTGGACTCAACCTTTTAGGTTGATGAGTTGAGATTTTCAATTAGCGTTCTAATGAGCTTCATAAAAAGAAGGCTTTAAAAAATCACTTCATTTCCACACAAATCAAAACCACAGTGAGATACCACGTCACACCAGTCAGAATGGCTAAAATTAATAAGACAGGAAGCAACAAATGTTGGCAAGGATGTGGGGAAAGGGGAACCTGCTTACAACATATTACTGTCATTTACAACTTTGAAAAATGCCCACTGTTACAAAAAGAACTTGCCAGCACATGTTTTGCGTATCTCATATCATACTACTAAATTATCTTAAAGAATGTAAACCATTCAGATTTCTAGCCATCACTTTGATTTCTGGTTCCTTCTTTAATTCCTGAAATTGAATGAGTGAGTTTGCGGGGGCACAGAGAGTTAAGAGGATTAGAAGAAACACAATGGTCCTGATAAAAAAAAAAACAAAATGACAACAATACCCATTTCAAATTCCAAATCAAGAAGAGCAAGCCCATGCCAATTTAATGTATGTACATCCAAATTCTTATTTTTGGCCAACACCCATGTTCATACACCTGGCAGGAAATTGCACCTCTGACCCAAGAAGCTTAAGTTTCTAAACTGTTTATATTAGTCTCCCTTGAGTAATCACCCAAATATCATCAACAAAAAGAGAGACAACTAATCAAATTGAGTAGAACCCATGTCAAGGTCCTGAAACACTTAGATTCATAGCACAAATAATGAAACAAATAGATAAACCCTAAAATGGAACCATGTTTGGAGACTAAACCAAAGGCTGACTACCTCTTTCCAACATGAACTGAAAGAGAAGTGGAACTGACTTAGGAACTGACAAAATTAAAGTATCTGCAGAGGAAGGTGACCTGAAAATTATTGATTAGAGTCTGAAGAACTGCCCAGGTGTATTCTGGAGAAAAGAATAGAGTGGGACATGACAACTGTCTTTGAATGTATAAGGGGCTTTGATGTGGAAGACAAAGCAGATGGCTCCAGAGGCAGGACTAGGATCAAGGGGTGGGATTAATAAGGAGGCGTATTTGAGTTCCCTTAGGAATGGAACATTGATTTGTTCATACCATGCCTGTCTTGGGCTCAATGGCAAAGATATATGACTTGACCCACTTAGGAGTCACAGAATGGTCTGTGACCCTTCTTCCCGGTGCGTTTGGAGGCAGCTTGCTCTTGTTACCTTCATCACAACTTCCCCCACTAGGACTACATGTGCCCCAAAGCCCTGTCTCCTTCTGCTGCCACTGCTGTCAATGGAAGCACTTCATTGCCACTACTTCCTTGGGGACTCTGCTTCTCACACGCTAGAGCAGAATTCTCCTCCCAAGTGATTTCAGCTCTTTTGAACAAATTCAGTCTGCTAAGCCTTTGAATGACCTGAGGGCTGACTGCTGATTTCTACAAAAGGAAAGTCAAAGGTTGGCCTTTGCTTAATCTAGTCCTATTATCAACTCTAATTAGCAAAAATCCTCTACAGTATCTAATATTTGAAGGCCACCCTCTTTAAATGTCTAGTGCAGATTTATTTTTATAATATTTACATCTCATTGACCATCAAGGATCCAACCACTATCTTACCAGGAGTTCATGTTACTTGTCTTTGAGTTCTTTGTGCCCAATACATAACCAGGCTCTTAGGCCTATAAATACTGAGTGAATGAATGGAGTCTACAGGCCAATCTGAGGTGCTAATGGGAAAAGAAGAAATGAAAAGTAATGTGGGTACTCACTTTCCACTGTTTCTTATTGTTTCATGGTCCTGTTTTTGTAAAAATTCCACTCACCCTTAAGAGATGCAGGGTTTTTTTGTTTGTTTGTTTTTAATGAGAGGGAACTTCTAATTTTTTTTTCAAACAAGTAAGTGACTAGACTGAAAAGGACACTTTGATGGAAATCCATAAAATACTCAGTGGTGAGGACAGGTGGTGAATGCGTATGCCATCGTTCATATGCTCAAAGAATATACAGTCTAGCTTTTGTTTAGAGGAAGCACCTGGAGGGAGTAGGTGGCAGCACATTTATTCATTAACCTTCCAAACAGAGGCCCTGGCATGCTTAATTCTTGGCTGCCATAGCAAAGCTTTCTTCTGAAATGCACTGGGCACCAGCTCTCTTCCTAAACCTTCCCTAGGGTGCTATATATTTAGAATGATAAAGAGAAAAGATGAAAATTTAAAATTCTTTATTTTTCCTTTATATCTGTCCAAGGATAAGTTTGGACAAATATAGCATCTTTAAGGATATGTTAATAGAAAACAAAATAAAACCACCAGGCATATGAAAAGATTGTGCTCTTTTTAAAAAAATGCTTTATGTAATAGGAGCAAATGTCTCATAAAAAAATTAGCTAATTTTTTTTTAAATTAGCTAATTTTTATGAGACTTTAAAAATTTTTTTTTATTTTTTTAAAAAATAACACAATTTAAAAAAAATTAGCTAATTTTAAAAAATTAAAAAAATTAGCTTCTTATCTAAAATAAGAAGAAAACTTTGGATAATTTCTAATTCACAATTTCAAGATGACATAAGAGTAAAAGAAGGAATTTCTGAGATCAAGAAATAAATGCATGGAGATGAAAACTTAAAAACCACAGTGAAGACTTCCAGGTGAACCCGGTGGACTAAAATAAGATCACTCATTTTTCTCCCGCAATTCCTTAGGAAATTAACTAAAAATGAAGGGTCAAAGGTTCATGAAAGCAACCAATCAGGGAAGGAGTACAACACTCAGCAAATATTACTGAAGAAAACATGGAGAGGCAGTCCAGTGTGGCTCTAGCCCGGCCCTTACCTCTTGGAGGCCTAGTGAAGGGAGAAAGTGAGCGAATTCAATCCTAAGGATCTTCACGAATAGTCTCCACAATTTGTAAGGAGGGTACTGTAGCAAAAAGTCAGGAGCCTTCCTAAAAGTGAACCAAAAGCCACGACAGCTGGTGTTCTACCCAGTCACCATAGAGCCCTAGCAAATGTTGTGGGCACTGCAGGATTTGCCATCATCCAAGGCATTGAGTAGGGTTTGGGGGAGTCAGCTGGTATCCACAGAAGTGGTGCTCCTCCCCAACCCCCCCCCCCACCAGGAGGATGGGCCCTGGTGGATGGTGTGTGTGCTCACTTCCCCTAACTACTATAGCAAATTACCACAAACTTCATGGCTTGAAACAAATTTATTATATTACAGTTATGGAGACCAGGAGTTTTGAACTATTCGGAGTGAACCAAAAAGAAACAAACAAGCCAAAAAAAAAAGGGGGTGGGGGGGAAGCAATTAGAAGGAAACAAAGGAGATAATCCAATATAAAGATAATTGCTATCTAGATTAGAAAACCCCCAAAATAAGATGGAGATAAAAGAGTTCTCAGAGAACATTTTAAATGTCTCTAAAATAAATGAAAAATTGAATCTTTAGATTGAAAAGGCAAACCATACACACAAATAAAAATAATGCAGAATGACAAATAAGGGCATTTCTAGTTGATTCTAGTTGATTCAAGCAAACAGGCAGAAAAGGAGACCTATATTTATATACCCAACACACTTATCCAATTAGTTGTTTATATAAGGCTTAAGAACTGATACTGTGAAGTCTAAAATATCACATAGTTGTTGAGGCTTCTGGGGACATCCATGTGGGGAAAGGAGACTTCAGGGGTTGAAGTCACATGGTTTTTACCTTTGACAGTTTGAGGGAATTTGTAGGTTGGCAAGTTTTTGTAACTATGTAGTTATTTATACCTGGAGGGGGACAGCATGGCCTTATTAAGTGCATGTAGTATATGAATCTTCCTATGACCTAGGTAGGTATGACTTTGGCCTACACAGATTCATTTCAGCTTCAGCCCAGCTGGAACAAGGATTAGGTTATTGGGAACTATGTCATAGAGCTTCAGGAAAATTTCACCTCAAAATAGGCAGAGCTTCACGGTACAGGTGTTTTAGGCATTGGTTTATAGAACAATGTTCATTGCTTTTATTTGGTTTATCAGCAAAGCTAGCAACCATGACTTTAGACTGTAAAGATAGTTCTACTTGGGCTACAAAGCACTAACGTGTGAGTTTCTTGCATGCCCATTTAGGAAGAACCAGATAAGCCCCTTTGTGTTTGAACTGTTGCTAGGCACAAGAGAAGTAGTGGTGAATGAATAAGGCTTTTAGAATTACGTAGTTTGTTCAGAGGTTCAAGTGCTCTCAAGTTGGCCCTGATTTTGTTTGATTTGTCAGCTGTGACCATGGTCTGAGATCTGGTTTCTTCTATAAAATTGTCTATCATTAAATTATATTCATGAACAAATCAAAAAGAATAGCAGTTTTTATTATAAAGAGACTATGGTATCCTTCTTGGGTTCCAGAAGAGAAATTTCTTAATGAAATTATTACAAACATAAAAGTGAAGGAGAAAATAGAAAAGGTCTATATCTAGAATATTGTCTTGGGAATAAACTATGCTTAGTAAATGAAGAAGGTATTGCTTGAAAGGACTAGATGTGAATGCAGGTTTTGTGGGGGTGTGAAGATACATAATTTGGGTGCCTTCTTTAAGAAAGAGACTATAACATTTTAAACGCAAAATTAATAACTCAAAGTTCTTAACTTTAAATGGAATCTAACTTATCAGTCTTTTCTTTTGTGGTTTTTTTTATACCCTGTTTTTTAAAAAAAAATCCTTCCCATATCCTAAGGTCATGAAGATACTCTTCTATTTAATCTTCTTAGAGAATTCTAATTTTGCCTTTTATATTAGATTTTTAATCATCTAGTAATGATTTTTCTGTATGGTGTCAGGTAGAAATCTAACTTCATTTTCCTCATCTGGATAGATAACTGTTTCAGTCCCATTTGTTTAAAAAGTCTTTCTTTTTCCCCACTGCCCTGTGTGCCCTCTGTCAGTACTCACAAAGATCTGTTTCTGGGCTCTATATTCATTCCAGTGTTCTATTTCTTTATCCCTGAACAACTGTCACACTAACTTAATTATTTTAGCTTTATTATAAATCTTGATGCATGGTAGAGCAAGTTCTCCCAAGTAGTTCATTTTTAAGAGTATCTTTGATCTCCTGGGTATTTTGTATTTCCTCATACCTTTTAGACCCAGTCTATTAAGTTCCATAAAAATTGCTGTTGGGATTTTCATTGGTATTGCATTGAGTATGTTAATCATGTGGGCTAAATTGTCATATTTACAATATTCAGTCTTCTAAACCATGAATATTAAATATCTCTCATTTATATAAGGGTGATGCCATATTAGATAAAAAACAGTTTCTCTTTGGTATTTGCCAGATGATTTTTGATTTGGGGGGGAGGGGCGGGCAACTGTTGATTATCTTTCAACAATTCTGGGAAAATTCTCAATCTCATGGCTCTTCAAATACTGACTCTTCCCAATTCTCATATTCCTCTCTGAAACTCCAATCATACATTAATTATTCCTTCACAATCTAGCCTCTGTGGATCTTTACCTCCTTCATATTTTCCATCCTTTTATCTCCTTGAACTATACTCAGGAAATGTTCTTTGTCACTATATTCAAGTTCATTAGCTCTCTCTTGAACTCTAATCTTTTCTGTAATATCAAATTTAAAATTTTTACTTTTGATCATATTTTTATTTTCTAGCATTCCTATTTGGCTCTTTTTTTTCCCCCCTCAAGTCTTCTTGGCTGTTTTTATAGTCTCCTGTATATTTTCAAATCTTCTTTCTACCTCGTAAAGTGTGTTACACATGTTTTCAATACATATTAAAAATGAATTTTGTATTTGTTGCTAACTCAATATCTGAAGTCTTTATGGTTTTAATTATGTTGTGTATCGTTTCTGCTGGCTTTTTCTGATAACTTATTCTGTTGTGTCCTATGATTTTAACTATGACTTCGCAAGTGGGAATTCTTTGAGACCGATCCTAAACTTTTGTTTCTTCAGGAAGGATTTGTGCTTACTTATGCAGATTTCTGGGAGGATGATCTTTACAGGCTCAGCTTATTTTTTACTTCACAGTGATATTTATATTTATATTTTTGAAACAATCTCCAATATACAGAAAGTTGCAAGAATTATACAAAAAACTGCATCCCTGAACTCTTTGTAGTAAGTTGCCAAGTGGTGCTCCATCACTTCCATTTACCCTAGTGTTGCCTGCACACAAGGACATTGTTCCATGTAGACATGATACAACTATCAAAATCAGGAGGTTAACATTGATAGATTACTATTACCTAATCATCAAACCCCATTCATGTCTCAGCAATTGTCCCAATATTTATAACAGAAAAAGCCAGTCTAGAATCATGTGTCACATCTAGTGATCACACTAATTCTTCAGTCTCCTCCAATTAGGAAGGGTTCCTCAGTTTTTCTGGACTGTCTTGATCTTGACACTTTTAATCATGACAGACCGATTTACCTTATAGAATGTCCCATAACTTGGATTTGTATGATTCTTCCTTAGGATTAAACTGAGCAAGAACACAATAAATGAGGCAAGATTTTGAGACCGAGAGTAGAAAATAAGCTCAAGAATTAAAGTAAAAGCTAAGCCCCAGCCCAAAAGAATGGTTTTCTTTAGAAATAACTAATATTAATGAGATGATTTTTAAAAATTAAATGATGAGGGTGAGTAGGGGGAAGTTGAAGCAGTCATGTCCTATGGCTCACCCTGTATGGTCAAATATCTTAAAAGGCAAGTCTACTTCCACTTCCTCTTCACCCACCCACTTCAACTCCCACATTTCAAGAAGTAATTCCCCTTTAAAGGTCACCAGTGAACTTTGAATCATCAAATTCTAAGGTCACCAATGAACATTTAATCATCAAATTCTATAGCCTTACTCAGTATTCATTCTCCTTGACCTTCCTGTAGAAAGTGATTGCACAATGGACCACTCCCTTCATTATTTTTTTTTCTTAAACAGCTAGACTGAGCTCTAACTCACATACCATATAATTCATTCAAATAAAGTATGCAATCCAATGACTCTTAGTGTGTTCACAGAGTTGTGCATGGATCGTCACAATCCATTTAGAACACTTCATTACCCCAAAAGAAACGCCACTCTCTAGTTGTCCACCTCCGGTCCCTCCACCTGCCTCCAAGGCCTAGGCAACCATTATCTGCTTTCTGCCTCTATGGATTTGTCTATTTCAGACAGTTTATGTAAATAAAACCTCCTATGTAGTCCTTTGTGACTGGCTTCTTTCACTTAGCATGTTTTCAAGTTTCATTCATATTGTAATGGGTAATAGCCCTTCATTCCTTTTTACGGTTGAGCAATATGCCATCGTACAGATATACCACGTATGTTTATTCATTCATTAGTTGATGAACATTTAAGTTGTTTTAATTTTTGGCTATTGTGACTAATGGGGCTTCCCTTCATCTTAAAACTTTTCCTTCTTTTGGCTTTGACATCATTGTATGTCATAGTACTTTAATGGTTTTTCTGTTACCTTCTGAAGAAGGAAGGAAGGAAAGAAGGGAGAGGGAGAGAGAAATAAAGAAAGGTATGGATTTGTTTTTCTGTCTCAATGTCTGCTTGTCTCTCTTTCTCTCTCTCTTTTTTTAAAGATTTATTTGTTTTTAGAGAGAGAGAGAGCATGAGTAGGGGGCAGGGCAGAGGGAGAGGGAGAGGAAGGAAGAGAGGAGCAGACTTCCCACTAGGCACACTGAGCCTGACGAGGGGTTCTATCTCACGACCCATGAGATCATGATCTGAGCCAAAATCAAGACCTAGACACTTAATAGACTGAGCCACCCAGGTGCCCCTCTGCTTATCTTTTTAACTGGAGGCAAACCATATTCAGTGATTTCAAGCCTGGATCTTTATTTTATTTTTACTTTTTAAAAAGATTTTATTTATTTGTCAGGGAGAGAGACAGCACAAGTAAGGGAGCAGTGGGCAGAGAGAGAAGCAGGCTCCCTGCTGAGCAAGGAGCCCCATGCAGGACTCGATCCCAGGACACTCAGATCATGACCTGAGACAAAGGCAGATGCTGAACCAACTGAGCC
Organism: Mustela nigripes; assembly: GCF_022355385.1. Lineage (NCBI taxonomy): Eukaryota > Metazoa > Chordata > Mammalia > Carnivora > Mustelidae > Mustela > Mustela nigripes. The sequence continues at coordinate 38,267,716 of NC_081569.1, read as the reverse complement.
AACCAGGCATCCCCAAGCCTGGATTATTAGATCTTTTTTCATATGTTCCATTCCTACCAAAGCTACCATTTTCCATCTTTCAAGGACCAAACAAAACCTTCCAAATCTTCACAGCTCATCTCAAATGCCACCAAAAACTTTCGCATAACCTTTCTAAACTAAATTTATACATGCTTTGTTTTTGTCACTCTTACAACACATACTTTACATTATAAATATGTATGTACTCACTGTCTTCCCTACCAAACTTAGTCTTTGAGGGCAGAAACTATCTCTTATCTTGTAGCACCTTGCTATACTTTACTACACCTTTGAGTAACTTGACTTACTCAAAGTAGGGCTGTATAAATATATATCTGTGAACCTACTCGAGGGAAATCATGTGAATGACTCAATGTTTCAAAAGAATATCTAGACAATTGCGGTAGAGCTATTTTGGGATTCTAAATTACTGAGAATCCAAAACTTCAGTTATTTTTAATTTGGGGTATGACCATAAAGAAGATAATTATTGTCTTCTGACTAATTCCGATCATATATTTTTAAAGGTTTTATTTATTTACTTGAGAAAAATAGAGAAAGCATGAGTCAAGGAAGGAGCAGAGGGAGAGTGACAAGCAGACTCTACACTGAGTGTGGAACCCATTACAAGGTTTGATCACAGGATCATGAAATTATGACCTAAGCGGAAATCTAGAGTTGGATGCTCAAAAGATGGAGCCATGCAGCCACCCCTTTCTATCATATTTAATTTGAGACAATGACTCTTCTTTTTAAATATATTGTGACTCAATACTACCTCTAACTAAATACCTATGTAGAGGTGGTAAATGGAGAGTGACTAACAAAAGTAATTGGTTCACTAGAGTTAGGGGCATCATAGTTCCCAAAACTGTACTAGATCATAGCCTTTTATAAAAACAAAAACAAAAACAAAAACAGTGGGTTAAGCCTCTGCCTTCAGCTCAGGTCATGATTTCAGGGTACTGGGATCGAGCCCTGTGTCAGGCTCTCTGCTCAACAGGGAACCTCTTCCCCCTCTCTCTCTCTCTGCCAGCCTCTCTGCCTACTTGTGATCTCTCTGTCAAATAAATAAATAAAATCTTAAAAAAAATAAACAACAACAAAACAATACAGCCATATTCAATGGCAATGTAAGCTAAAGGAGTTCTGTGGTCCAGTGAATGGAACTACCATGATGATCACTATATGCCTGGGTTTGTGGCAGAGGAAGACCTTTGAGATTGATAGTAAAATAGTGAAAAGACATCATTAGCCATTCTCAAAAGACTGCTAACTCTGCACCCTTTATGAAGCATTCTTGTCTATAAAATTTGGACATGAACATAATCAAGCCTCTAGAGCCAACCACCAGTTTACAGGAAATGCAGGAGAGAGGGGAACCAGTTAAATAACACCAATAGTGGGTAATGGGTACATTGGGGTTTGTTAGCATTCTCCTTTACCTTCTGTGTAGATTCGAAAATTTCCATAATAAAAAGATTTTTTAAAAAATTCCTAATATGAGGGGCGCCTGGGTGGCTCAGTGGGTAAGGGCCTCTGCCTTCGGCTCTCCCAGCGTCCTGGGATCGAGTCCTGCATTGGGCTCTCTGCTCGACAGGGAGCCTGCTTCTCCCTCTCTCTCTCTTCCTTGCCTTCCTGCCTACTTGTGATCTCTGTCTGTCAAATAAATAAATAAAATCTTAAAAAAGAAAAAAAAAAAAAAGAATGCCCATCCAGAGGCAGAGGGAGAACCAGACTCCCCACTGAGCAGGGAGCCTGACCTCGAACAGAGCTTGATCCAGGACGCTGGGATCATCACTGGAGCCCAAGGCAGACATTTAGCTGACTGAGCCACCCAAGCATCCCTAAGGGTATAAAATCTTAAAGAGAAGGTGAGGAAGTGTTAAGTATTCCTGATCAAACTGGAAGGCTACTTTGGGAGGAGAAAAAGGAGTGACAGCAATGCATTCTGGGAAAACAGGAAATCAGACAAGATAGTTTTGAAGATGGCTGATACTGAACTGCATTGACTCCACTCCCCGTTGCCCTGGTTGCACCTCCCTCTCCTCATGTCAATGACTTTTTTTTTTTTTTTTTGAGAAAAACCACTTGCAAATGAGCAACAGGATGATTAGAGCTATTTGATTACACCCATCCCCACAGGAGCATGTCCCTTCACATCAACCTCCGATGCCTCCAGGGCTGACTGATCTAAGAGATGTGAACCTAGTTTTCTTGCCCTTCCAGCTTAGCTTAGCTTAGCTTGCTCCCTCCACCCTCCCTCTCTCCTCTCTGCTCCAGTCTTCTACTGACTGCTTCCTTGAAAAAGCCGTTACAGCTATTTTCAAGTTCAATGGTCAAAAATTTTCAGAGTAAACCCAGGGAAAATACTCTGATCAATCTTGGCATTTTCCAACAGATCCACTTTCTGGGTTCCACCGTCAGTATAGCAGCACCTGGCAGGTCAATGACAAGTCACAGAGGGGGCTCTTGGGGTGGCTTTATTTCTCACATACCTTCCCAGAAATCCAGCTGAATGCCCAAGAGGATTTTACAAGCTATCATACTTCAACCAGCAGTCTATGCAGGTCTCCAATGGCCAGGAACAACATCCCTGGGAAATTCTGGGGATTTACATAATACTAGTGAGAGACCACAGCTCCTATCTAGGGCTGGTGAAAATGACCACATATTAGAGGGCATTGCAGCCCAGAGCTGAGCATCCAACCAACCATTTAGGTATGAACTGTCGATTTGTTGCTGTGTGGAGAAAAACAAATTAAGTGATCATAACCAACAAAAGCAGTTGCCTTTGATGACAGCCATTGTAAAGATATGGCCTCAGTCCATCATACTTTCTGGTACACAGTGAAAAGCAATCTGAGGGGCGCCTGGGTAGTTCAGTAGTTAAGCGTCTGCCTCTGGCTCAGGTCATGATCCCAGGGTCTTGGGCTCGAGCCCCGCATTGGACTCCCTGCTCCACAGGAAGCCTGCTTCTCCCTCTTACACTCCCCCTGCTTGTGTTCCCTCTCTCACTGTGTCTCTGTCAAATAAATAAAAATCTTTTAAAGAGAGAAAAGAAAAGAATTCTGAATTTGGAAGCTAAAATACCTAGCATCAGGGCTCTGCTTTATTACTGAGAGCCATTTAACCTTGAGCATGTAGCTTAACTTAGAATCAGGAAAGCTGGGGTGCCCAGGTGGCTCAGTGGGTTAAAGCCTCTGCCTTTGGCTCAGGTCATGATCCCAGGGTCCTGGGATCGAGCCCTACCTGCTTCTCCCTCTCCCTTTCCCACTGCTGTGCTCTCTCTCTCTCAAATAAATAAATAAAATCTTAAAAAAAAAAAAAAAGAATCAGGAAAGTTTCCCTAACTATAAAATAGATAGAAAATAATACTTTGCATTAGCTTAATGCAAGGATTGAGTAAGGTTGTGAATATGAATGATCCCAGCAGAAAGAAATTTCTCAATAGGGGAATTCTGAAAAATTTGAAACAAAAATGTTAACAAAATGAATAAAATTGCATGACAGCTCACTTAAGATATTATTGCCAACTACCTCTAGGTAAATTTAGAGATGAGTCTAATATTTAGCAGGAAGAATGAGGCATAAATGAAGTGCAAGAAAAATTTTAGTTCCTTTTATTTTGGCCTGTATTGTTTTTCTAAATATCTCTTAGATTTCACATTCTACAATATGTATTTGACAACTGACAATGGTTAAAGAGTATTTCTTTGAGTGGTGAATGATATTATACAGTGAACACTGTATGGCCAACACCGTATATATTTAAAAACACATCATTACTCCTTCGGTATTTACAGTCATCTTTGGTGTCAAAATAGTACTCAGTAGTATAAATCATTTATTATAAGTCATAAATCATGCAAGTCTCAGGATTATCTTTATTTCACTCATCTAAATTGAAAAAGCCAGGCACTACTTCCCCAACAGTTGAGATCCTCTTTCCCCTAAACATGTCCTCCCATGCCCCCTATAGACCTCTAGGACTAAGCTTTCCTCTAAACCCAGATGCCCTTGAGCTGGAGGCAGCAGAAACCCGAGATTATAAGACTGGCAGCATGATCTTCATACCCGGAGAGAAGGCAAGAAGACATCAGCTAGGAGGAGTGGGCTGTTGGCCACTAGACATCATTAGGAAGGAATGGGGACACCAGGAAAATAGACTCTAAATTTCTAGGATCTGGATATAAGAAAGGAGAGAAAAAGACCGGGATCAAGGAGAGAGCTCAAGCATTTTGCTGTCCTTACTGACTGTGGCCATTTGGGTACAGAAAAGTAAGACAGTTCCTAAACCAAACTAAAATTAGAAACATTTGCCTAAAAAATCAAAAATGCTTTCCTGCCCTACCATTCTTTCTGGTCTGGATAACTGTAATAGCCTCCTAACTGTTTTTCCAGCCTCTAAACCACCCCTTCCCCCACCATCCTATTTCCATATCGCACCAGGTCTATCTTTCTAAAATTTGCAGTTCTTATGTCACCTCCTTGATGAAAACACCTTCCCTGGCTTAAAAACCAAGTGGATTAAAATGATAATAATCATTTATTGTCTCTTGGGTCACTATGGGTAGAAATTCAGGCAGAATATAGCATGGATGGTTTGTTACTGCTTGCGATGTCTGGGGCCCTGCCAGAAGACTCAGTGCCCAGAGTCATCTGGAAAGTCCTGTTCATCTCACATCTGGGGACCGGCTAGGGCCAGGGGCCAGAATACCCACACTTGGCTCCTCCATTAGACCTGACCTTCCTCAAAAACTTGCTGACTTCCAAAGACAAGGGTCCAGAAAGAGAGGGAGAGAGGCAGGAGTAGAGGGAAGGAAGGCGGATGGGGAAAGCCATAGGGTCTTCTATGAAATAGCCTTAGAAGCCGTCTTGGAAGCCAGGCAGCTTCACTCCTGCCACATCCTATTGGTCAGGGAGGTTATAAAGGTAGCTCAGGTTCAAGGAGACAGAACTAAGACCTCGCCTCTGGATGGAGGATTGTAGATCCTGTGGGATGGTACACATACTGATGAAGTCATTTTGAGAAACGGTATCACTTGAAAAATACACTGTGCCCCATGGTAGACCCTCACCTCCCACCTACCCTTTCAGCAACCCTTCCTTCTACTCCTTGCCACTCACTCTACACTTTCCATACTGACCTTCTGTTTTGCTTAGCTTTTTTTTTTTTCTTTGAACATGGCAAACTTTTCCATGCCTCTGTACCCTTGTTTATGCTATTTCTTATATTTGAAATGTCCTTTCTTCTCCATGTTAACTCCCTAGGAGAAACCTTCCCACAGTTCAAGTCCAAATTCAACAGTAGCATCTCTGTAAAGCCTCCTTGTCTTAGCCCAGAGAAGGTTAAATATTCTGTTCCCTAGGATCCTATGTATGTTAAACTTACCTAGGTATGTTAAACATATCTCTGTCTTACAGTATTTTCTGGTTGACTTTTCATTCTCACCAGACTGTGAGCAAGTCAAAGAAAAAGACCAAGCCCTGTTATTTATTATTACTATTACTATTATTATTATTATTATTATTTGCATATTTCCCTGTTCTCTTCTGGTTGCCAAATATTCAACTCAGTGCTTACTTAAAACAAGGTCCCCCACTGATTAAATGTGAGTTTCATGGCTGAAGAAAATTTTTAAGGCAACCTTTGAAAAATTATCATTTCAAGGGCAAGGTGGCTTCCTTGATCTTCTAGTGCAATTATTTTTTTTTTCTATTTCTACTGCTGCCTGAAATAATTTACTCTTTTAAGCCTTAGAGAGATAAAGAGAGAAAAAGCTGGATAGTACAAGTGCCTGGTGAAATCAAAACACCACCTCAGTCAAAGTAGGGTTGACGACAACAAAACCATTTCTAGGTATCTGGAGAAGAGAAGGTTGAGAGCAAGGACTCACTGAGGCAGTGAAGAGGTGAGGACACTACAAGTGTCAGCCTTCTAGGCTGCTATTCAAGAGATGGGGAGGAGCCGGACCAATGCAGTAGCATAGAGGTGGAGAGAAAGGACAGGACAAAGAGAATGGTAGTGAGCTAGAAGGTACAGAAGTTGGTGAGGAGAGGGTTAACACAGACACCAGCCTATAACTTACAAGGTACTGCAGCCAGTGAGGTGGGAGTGACTCTTACCACCCTCTTAACAACACTTCCAGGCATCTCACAACCCTTTCGTTTTCATCACCTTGCCTCCCCCTCCTGGGACCCTAGGAATTTCCTTCATATCTGGGAATCCTTTGATTCATGCATAGACCTTCTGAAACTTTTTCTGCTTTCGCCTGGCTATTTACAGTGTTGAATGGCAATAACTTACACTTCATACTTCTCTAGAATTTGCTACCATCTATCTAACCCAGGTAATATCCTCATGTAAAGAGGTTTGTGTGTGTGTGTGTGTGTGTGAGAGAGAGAGAGAGAGAGAGAGAGAGAGAAAGAAAGAAAGAAATACTTTAGCTCCCTGTTCTACTAAATTGATTGCTTAGTTTATTGTCTAGGCTCTATCCTTACCATTGGTCTAGAGGTATGTTACACTTTTCCAAAATTTGCTCCAGTCTTCCCGCCACCCTATCTGCACCATCTTGCCTCTGTGCCTTACCATGTAGGTACAGCTCAGATGCCATCTTCTGGTTCCCGTGGAGACATAACAACTTTCTCTTCTGATCTCTGTAGCACTGTACACCTGTTAGAGCACCACTACGCTCCCTGCTGGCTTGAACACAGAGCTTTCACCTGAGGCAACGGTTATGTATCTTTATAGCCCTGAGTGCTGTAGTTATTTTTGTTGGATTATGAAGATGTAATGTAATAATCATATTTCACAGATACCATAACTTGTTTAGCCCAAGCATATCCTAATTCCCTATTCCACAGTTTTGGGAATTGTTTTGTAACTTAGAAAATTGACATTGTTTTCCTTTGCAGTTTAAAAAAAAAAAAGACTGATCTGCTAATACAAACTTTGACACTTTCTCATGAGGATATGTTCACACTAGTATAAACATTTCTACTGGGGGAAGCAGGAGACCTTTCAATGGCTAAAGCATAGTGAGTAAGGGAATATTCAGGAACAGAATTTAGGTTTCCTGAATCCTGATCCATTGCCCTTTCCATACTGAAATAAGGTAAACAAACAAAAATTATCATGAAAATAAATACCAAAATCAAAACTTTTGCACAGCAAAGGAAACCATCAATGAAACAGCAATGCAGCCTAACAAATGGGAGAAGATATTTGCAAATGATATATCCCAGAGGGGTTACTATCCAGAATACATGAAAAATTTATAAAACTCAACACCAACCCCCCCCAAATAATCTGATTTTGAAATGGGCAGAGGACTTGAATAGTCAATTTTCCAAAGAAGACATTCAGATGGCCAACAGACAAATGTAAAGATGCTCAATATCACCAATCATCAAGGAAATGTAACAAAAACCACAGTGAAATATCCCTGCATACCTGCCAGAATGATTAATATCAAAAAGACAAGAAATAACAAATGTTGACAAGGACATGGAGAATAGAGAACCCTTGGGCACTGTTGGTGGGAATGTAAATTGGTGCAGCTACTATGGAAAGCGGGATAGAGGTTCCTCAAAAAATTAAAAATAGAAATAACATATGATCCAGTAATTCCACTACTGGGTATTTATGTAGAGAAAATTTTAAAAGATATATGCATTCCTCTGTTTATTGCAGTAATTATAATAGCCAAGATATGGAAACAACCCAAATGTCTATCAATAGATAAATAGGTAAATAAAATAAAATAGGTAAAGAATACGTAGTATGTATATGCAATGGAATATTACTCAGCCATAAAAAAGAATCAGCCATTTGTGATAACATGGATGGATCTAGAAAGCATATAAAGTTAAGCGAAATAAATCAGACAGAGAAAGACAAATATCATATAATTTCACTTACATGTGGAATCTAAAAAACAAGAATAACCAAACAACAACAGCAACAAACCAGCAGACTCAAATACAAGGAACAAACCGGTGGTTGCTGGAGGGAAATTTGTGGGCGGGGAGAGGTAAAATAGGTGATGGTGATCAAGAGGTAAAAACTTCCAGTTATACAATAAATAAGTAATGGAGATGAGAAGTACAGCATGGGGAATATAGAAAAAAAAATTATCATGAGATAGAGAAAACCTCAGTAAAGGTGATTCAACCTGTTGCATGAAAACCACTTATAACTAAAAAGGCAATTAACATATTCAATTCAAATTCAGACAATGCTTCTGGAAATACTTTACATGCCTTTTCAGAGAAAAGTTTAAAAATATGCAAGGGAAGTATCACAGGATAGTCAACAAAAGAAAACAGTTGCCAATTAGCGGAAGATCTCTGAGCAGTCATAAGGAATCAGAACACAAAGAAACATCAATCTCTTAAGCCCCTGGAGAAAAGCAGCTCTTTATAATGTGGGCCAACCCCTAACATGTGTGGGGTCCAGAAAAGGGGACAAGTGGAGACCCAAATACCATACATTTAAATATTTTATAATTTTTAACTAAGCTTAGAAATTGTTAAATATATGATTCTTTTCTGCTTTAACAAGTAGAACTTAATGACAGCAAAATTTTTAAATATGTAAAGCTATACATTTTATTTGACTGAAAGCAAAATATCAAGGCTCCTGAATTTCATTATCAGAAACTCTCTAGATCCATCCATGTGTTATTACAAATGGCAAGATCTCATTCTTTTTATGGCTGAGTAATATTCCATTATATACACACCACATATTATTCATCCCTTCATCTATTAATAGTCAGTTGTGTTGTTTCCATCTCTTGGCTATTATAATTAATTCTGCAGTAAACATAGACATATTGTATCTGTATTAGTGTTCTGTTGACATGCCAGCAAGTGTGGGTAACTAATGAAATAGAGACCAGCGTGGTTTGTAATTATATATATATTCCACAGAACACAAAATGCAACTTTTGCTCTTTGTTTCATCAAAATCACTGTATTGTTTTAATAAAGATTTTCACATAATTTGATGATATTGATAGCAATGATTTAAAGTTTCTTTTAAGAAGGAATTATATTTGAAGTGTAAAAATTTGACTGTATTTCATCAGAAATGTGAGTTAAATAAAAATGGAAAGTTTTAAAATATTTATCATAGATACTTTCAAAGTTATTTTTCTAAACTAATTAAAATTTTCTACTGAAAAATCAAAATAGAAATTAAAATTTAATTAATGAGTATCAAATTTAAATAAAATTACCCAGTTTTTTTTTGTTTTTTGTTTTTTTTTTAAAGATTATTTATTTATTTATTTGACAGAGAGAAATCACAAGTAGATGGAGAGGCAGGCAGAGAGAGAGAGAGAGGAAGCAGGCTCCCTGCTGAGCAGAGAGCCCGACGCGGGACTCGATCCCAGGACCCCGAGATCATGACCTGAGCCGAAGGCAGTGGCTTAACCCACTGAGCCACCCAGGCGCCCCGAAAATTACCCAGTTTTTAAAAATATAATTACTTCTCATAAAATACTTTTATAAAAATAAAACTGTTAGACTCAACTTAATAATAGCCAGATATGAAAAACCCACAGCTAACATCATACTCAAAGGGGAAAAACTGAGAGCTTTTCCTCTAAGGTCAGGAACAAGACAAGGATGTCTACCCTCAGCACTTTTATTCAACCTAGTACTGAAAGTCCTAGCCACAGCAATCAGACAACAAAAATAAATAACCAACTTTGTAAGGAAGAAATACTTTCTGATACTATATGTGCAAAACCCTAAAGACTCCACCAAAAACTCCTAGAACTGATAATGAATTCAGTAAGGTCACAGAAAACAAAGATCAATATGCAGAAGTGTGTTGCATTTCTATACACTAATGAGGAAGCAGTAGAAAGAGAAATTAAGCAAACAATTCCATTTACAATTGCACCAAAAAAATAATAAGATACCTAAAAATAAACCTAACCAAAATGGTGAAAGATGTGTACATTGATGAAAGAAATTGAAGATGACACAAAGAAATGAAAAGACATTCCATGCTGTGGTTTGGAAGAACAAATATTGTTAAAATGTTTAAACTACCCAAAGCAATCTACATATTTAATTCAATCCCTAAAAAAATACCAACACCATTTTTTAACAGTACTAGAACAAAAAAATCCTGAAATTTATATAGATCCACAAAAGACCTTGAATTGCCAAAACAATTTTGAAAAAGAAAAGCAAATCTAGAGGTATCACAATTCCAGACTTCAAATTGTATTACAAAGCTATAGTAACCAAAAGAGTATGTACTGGCACAAAAATAGACTCTAGATCAATGGAACAGAATACAACATCCATAAATAAACCCACAATTATATGGTCAATTAATCTTTGACAAAGCAGAAAGCACATTCAATGGGAAAAAGACAGTCTCTTTACCAAATGGTGTTGGGAAAACTGGACAGTAACATGCGAAGGAATGAAACTGGAAAATAATGCTACATGGAAAATAATGAAATGGGACCCCTTTCTTACACCATACACAAAAATAAATTCAAAATCAATTAAAGACCTAAATGTGAAACCTGAAACCATAAAAATCTCAGAAGAGAGCACAGGCAGTAACATCTCTGACATCATCTGTGGCAACATTTTTCTAGAGGTGTCTCCTTAGGTAAGGGAAATAAAAGCAAAAATAAACTATAGGGACTACATCAAAATAAGATTTTAAAAAGATATCATTTATTTATTTGAGAGAGAAAATGAGCAAGAGAGAGAAAGCAAGGGGAGAGGTTGGGGAGGAGACGAAAAAGCAGACTCCCTGCAGAGCAGGTAGACTGATGTGGGGCTCTATCCCAGGACTCTGGAATCATGACCCAAGCAGAAGGCAGGAGCTTAAATGACGGAGCCACCCAGGCACCCAAATTAAAAAGCTTCTGCACAACTAAGGAAATAATCAACAAAACTAAAAGGCAACCTATAAAATGGGAGATGTTTGCACATGACATATTCAATAAAGGGTTAGTAGCCAAAATCTATATAGAACTTATAAAACTCAACACCCTAAAAAACCAAATAATCCAATTTAAAAATGGGCAGAGGAAATTAACAGACATTTCTCCAGAGACACAGAGATGGCCAACAGACACATGAAAAGATGCTAACATCATTCATCATCAGGGAAGTGCAAATTAAAACTACAATGAGTTATCACCTCACACCTATCAAAAACATAAGAAACAAGTGTTGGTGAGGTTGTGGAACCCTCTTGCACTACTGGTGGGATTGCAAACTGGTGCAGCCAATGTGGAAAACAGAATGGAGCTTCCTTAAAAGTTAAAAATAGAACAACCCTATGATCCAGTAATCACACTACTGGATATTTACCCAAAAAATACAAAAACAATTTAAAGGGATACATGTACCTCTATGTTTATATGTTTATAACAGCATTATTTTTTAATTTTTTTATAACAGCATTATTTACAATAACCAAATTATGGAAGCAGCTCAAGTGTCCGTCAATACATGAATGGATAAATAAGATGTGGTATATACACCATGGAATATTATTCAGCCATAAAAAAGAATGAACTCTTGCCATTGGCAATGACACGGATGGAGCTAGGAAATATTATGCTAAGTGAAATAAGTCAGTCAAAGACAAATACCATAGGACTTCACTTCTATGTGGAATTTAATAAATGAAACAAATGAACAAAGGGGGGAAAAGAGAGAGAGAGATAGAGAAACAAACGAAGAAACAGACTCTTAACTCTAGAGAACAAACCGATGGTTACCAGAGGGGAGGCGGGACAGGATGGGTGAAACAGGTGGCGGGAATGAAGGGGTGCACTTGTTGTGATGAGCACTGGCTGATGTATGGGAGTGTTGAATCACTATACTATTAGTGCACCTGCAACTAATATGACCCTGTGTGTTAACTATACTGGAATTAAAAATTAAAAAAAAAAATAAAACTGTTAGAAATTCTAGAGCTTAATATCCAGCTAGTTGCCAAGTTAAAGGATCAGTATTACACTTAATGTATGTTATGTCGTGACCCACATGCATACATGTTTTGGAGTATTACAAGTTGTTTGATATTGTAAAATGTTCCCCAGTTAATGCATACAACTGATAAGAACCCCATGTTCATTTGTGACTACACGCAGAAACCATCTATTGGAATATGAAGAGAAGCAAGAAAATGGCCACTTGGCACTCTCAGGCAACAATGCTCCCACATTGGAAGCCTGTCACATTCATGCTGAGAGAGAGGACTTGGTAAGTTAGCTCATTTGCCCTTTTCTTTTCTTTTTTTTTTTTTTTTTTTCCAGGCGACCCACGGAGCAGAGAGAGCCGGATGCGGGGCTTGATCCCAGGATCCTGGGATCATGACCTGAGCTGAAGGCAGAGGCTTTAACCCACTGAACCACCCAGGCGTCCCTCATTGGCCCTTTTCCTCACCTCCATGCTAGCACTGCTCAGACCCTCCCTGTGTGCTTGCTTGTGAGGACAATGCTTCATGCGCTAATCTTGGAGCACTCGAATACTCTTTTGTTTTCAGGACACAGGACAAGAGATGAGGTCGGGGTCTGAACTGTGTTAATGGTGACAGGAGTTCTCTGTTGAGGGCTGACTAACCCTGAAAGCCAGATCTCGAAGGACCTGGGTTCCTGGGTATTTTTATTGAATTGGCTCTTTTTGTATTTGTAACTTCAGGGCCCTCAATAGCTAGGGTATTAGGACTCAAATATTGCTTACGTTTTCTCCCTCCAGGCCCCCTGAGCAGACCAGGGGCCTTTTATTTTTTTCTCTTTTCCCTCTGCTTCTACTGGGAGCAGCATGGGGGAAAATTTACTTGTGCAGGGGCTGTTTTTCAGATACCAAAGAGGATAAACTGACCTTAAAATGCAGTAAATCTTGTGGATCTGGGTCTATGTGTTGTCAATTATAGAGATTTTTCTTATAAGCATCAAATTATTAATTCCTTGAGGTGTGACCAGACCTTATAGTTTTCTTTGTCATACCCCCAGGGAGTCTGCCCAGTGCAAGGCACCTAAGAGGCCATCAGTAATAGATATAAGGAATACCACAGTAATTCATTTTAAAAATATTTGACAAATGTGCAGTTGATGATGTAGCAAGGATTTTGGGACTGCGCACTTGTATCATTGAAAGTAAGAGATGTGGTCTTTTCATAATTCCCGTGTCGGCTTGAATGTAAGGCATCTAAAATGAAAAAAGAAAAAAGACTTAAAATAACCCAGTATCCTAGCGTGCATGTGTCCTGAAATACTCTTACTGTCACATCACAGACCTGAGTCCAAAGTCGCTTGTTTAATTCTTTTTCTGACTGGGGACCAGGGATTTCTGATTATTTCCCTCATGATCTTACCACCTCTAAAAAGAGTCTTTCACATGAATTCTAGCTCTCAGCCACCTTTCCGGAAACTCATGGTTTTTTCGTGATTACCAAAAATGTCTGCTTTTTTCATAGCCAGAGAAATAAAAACCCAGGATTTCAATAGTTGAAAATATTATGGAAACTCATTTTAGGTCTCTGAATTACCTAGATTCCAAATATAACTGATTACTGAAATATCCAGTTCCCAAGGTAATGTCTGGTCATATCTTTAAATCTATAAAGTCACATGAGTTTGGAAAGATCCTAAAGTTTATGACAGCAAGGTGAAGATTTTGTTTCATTTGTGATGTTAATTTTTCCATTGAGTTTATTTTCTTAAGCATTTTTCATGAAAAAATGCAAGTTAGTAAAACCTCAATAATTTGAGGTGAAAATCTAGACCTATATGGATTTTATGTTGAAAAGGGTCTGCTGAAGTGTATTTCTTTTGCAAATCTGATTCTTGTATTTCTCTGGAAAGGCAGTTATCTCTGGACAACATGTTGTCTTTCCTGTGTTAGCAGGCCCCTGAAACTCCTCACAGGCATTACAGTATGCAGAAATCCGAAAACTGAAGGTTCAAGCTGTTTTAGTTATATGACAGATTTTTCTTTTTTCATGGCAGAAAAGTTTGAGTCCTTTCAACTGGCAAGCAGATGTTGCCCTCGTGCTGCCTCCATATTCATTAGCCCATAATGAATCTATTAATTGAATATGTAAGTTTGGCTAATTAGATGTAAGACATTTCTTCAGATTTAAAGGGTAATAATAAAAAATTTAAACTGCAACACCAGATCAAGCATTTAAGAGTTGATAAATGTGAACTGGAAAGTGCACAATTCCGATATAAATTAGTTAATTGCCTCTGCTAATTTAGGTGAAATACATTAGCAGAAAGGTCAATCCATTTGAGGCTTGATGTGTTTTTCAAATAGTAAATTAAAAATTGCGAATCCAAGAGCACTACAGAGTAGGAAGCAGGGAATCCACTCTTCCAAGCCAGAGTGGACTCAAGGAACTCCAGAGTTAACTTTCTGGGGATTAACCAGTGGTTCTCAAAATAGGATGTGTTTTATAGACACCAGGAAGCTTTGTTAAAAATAAGAGTGCTGGGGCGCCTAGGTGGCTCAGTGGGTTAAGCCTTTGCCTTTGGCTCCGGTCATGATCTCAGGGTCCTGGGATTGAATCCCGCATTGGGCTCTCTGCTCAACGGGGAGCCTGCTTCTACCTCTCTCTCTGCCTGCCTCTCTGCCTACTTGTGATCTCTCTCTCTGTGTCAAATAAATTTTAAAAATCTTAAAAATTATATAGCAGTGCCTTGGGCGCTACGTGAGACTAATTGAAGTCTTCAGAAGTAGAACCAGGCCTTCATATTTTTTAAGGCTCCAGAAACGCATGGAATGATCCAGCTTCCAATTATAATTGTGTGTCTGGTCTCCCCAAGTAAGCAGGAGTAAGGTGGCAATATCAATCCATGGTAGGTATGTAAGCATTAGAAATAAGACCTAATGTCATCCTTAATGCTTTCTTTCTTCCTAAGTGAAGGAAAAAATTCATCTGCCCTTGGTCTCTCTACATTCTGTTCTGGCTAGGTCTGTATCAGACGGTCTTATACTTGAGAACATTTAACTTGGATTTGGGAAGTGGGAGGAACCTCAGCTCTTGAGTATTTGCTTTTGGGCGTTGCAATCATAGAAATAGCTAACCTCTCCAATCACATTAGCGGGCTTTACACTAAAAGATGTCAAAGGAGCTCTTTTGGGGGCCATGTTTTGGGAGATTTGCCATAGCTCCTAGAAGAACGTGAGGCCCATGGAAATGCTGACAAAGGGATTTGCCAACAGGTTGTGCTTGGTCCTCCCCAGCCCTTCGCTTTCATTGTGTTTTGCATCTTCTGACTTCTTACCTGTCTCATTCGGCCCTTGACTAGCTTCACGTCAATCCACACACTTCTTTTTTGTTCTTCAGAGACTCTACCTCAATGCTTGGCTCCTAATAGAGTGTCGGGAATAGCTGTTTCACCAGTAGCTAGTCTCACCGGTAGAGAGATGACAAAGTCTGTGTTTAGTGCCAGTAGTCAGGGAGTCACAGACACCCTGAAAGGGGGAGTATGTGTGCCTGAAGCAGGAGACCTGTCCTCTGCAGTCTGGGGCAGGGTGTCCACACTGGATGTCAGTATCCCGGCTCTGAACACCTCCCAGTTTTGCCCTGTGTCTTTCACAGCTAGAACTCTGTGATTGAGAAGAAAGAAGTGGCACTCGCCCTCTGTTGTCAAGACATCTAAAGAGAGGAGATTTTCAGTGGCTCGTTCTAGCATGTAAGAGGGAGACGGTAACTGTCCAATGAGCCTCGTCTTCTGGGGAACATGGATATGGATCCCTGTCCCAAATATCCTCAAAGTTCATGCAACCATTCCATCTGAAGAAAGACCCTTTGGATGACTGACAGCCTAAGAGCAGAAGAGGACGTGGGGAAGGAGCTTGGGTTTAAGAATGGGAGGTCCCTAAAGTAAGTAGCAGTAGTTAAGAGTCACATGTTGACGTGAAGAATTTTACAAGTGAAAGGGAAACTGCAAATTAAGGAACATGAAAGGAAAATAGAAAGGCAAACTTAGTTACATGCCAAAGGAGTTCTTTTTTTTTTTTTTTTTTTTTTAAGTAACCCTTCCTTACCCACCATGATAAAAATAGTTGCTCCCAATCTGAGACACACCCATGTGTGGCTCAGGGGTAGCACATGCTCTGGACTCCTATGTAAGCAGGACTGTAGGGGTCTAAGCACTTGACTTTCTGTGCTAAACTTGGCTAATAAGCATGATCATTCTTTTCCTAAAAGTCAAAAAAAAATTTTTAATGAAATTCCCTCTCCTAAATTAACTGTAGTTTGAAATTTACCTGCATTTGGTTATTTTTCTCCTCTTCAGTCTTTAAATTCAATTTAAAACTGTAATATCTCCAAACAGTAGCAGATAAAATACACTACATACAACCTATTGCTTTTTGACAGTAGTCAATTTCATGTTCGTTTGCACATACATGCCATCAACTGCAGGGGGAGCTAATGCCTTTTTTCTCAGGCCTGGCAGACAAGGCTGCATAGCTGGGATTTTAATTCTTCCCTGTGCCTGTTAAGTGTGACTATTGATGAAGGCTGGAGCTCATCTCTGCCCCTAGATTGAAGCCTCTAAAACATATATGAGGTGGAACTGGGCTTTCCAACAAAGAGAAATCTCATTTCCACTTTCAAAACAGTCTCTCGGTGCTCCCAAAAAGTAGAGGATATATTTTAAAAGGAAAGAACTGTGTTTTGTATGAAAACATTATTTTTGGAGTCATAACCAATTAGGAATCTAATCCCTGCAACCATAAATACCCCCCTTTTCATAGAATACAGTGACCAGAGGCCACACTAAGGTATGAGGGACTTAATATGTAGAGAATTTTTATGGTTAATAAATGCCACAATCTCTGCCTCTTTTCTTCTAGATGTTGGAAGGAACAGGATAATTAAATGAGTGTTTAGATCCTAAATAAAAAGTTAATATTCACATTAAATAAAAATATAAGTGAATTTGTTTTATAGAAGTTTTCAGAGTGAGTCCAAAATACTTCATTAAGCATTTCTGGATTAAAAAAACATGTAATACTCTTTATAAGCTTTTGTTACTAAATTAAATACCATCTCTCTATAAACATACTTTGTGCAAAGTATATTTTCCTGTTAGAGTTTTCAGGAAACATTTTAAATGAAGTAGCTGAACATATCCCGTTTGAGATGAATGAGATCATTAGGAAACACTTATATCTGAAATAAGCACTGAGATCATTCTGCATACAACCCAAGGGCCCTAATTTTTTAAATATTTCAAACAATGTGCTCCTTTTAAATCATTAGACTTAGGGACATTTAAGGAACTGATTCAATTAACCCGGAAGAGAGAAACGCTATAATGTGTGATTTATT
This sequence comes from Mustela nigripes, assembly GCF_022355385.1. NCBI lineage: Eukaryota > Metazoa > Chordata > Mammalia > Carnivora > Mustelidae > Mustela > Mustela nigripes. Next base: position 38,250,351 of record NC_081569.1, on the reverse strand, counting down.
TTTGCAGATAAATTAAAATGCAAGTATATCTGTTAGAAAAGGTGGGCTGTCAGCATGGTTAGTAATGGGAACAGGAAGGCAATTAACAAGGCCACCTGAGGCTGAAACAGCACTTGAACACGGAAGCCTACAGTTCAAGCTGGACATAGTCCTTGTCAAAACCAAGTGTTCCTTGGTTGGGAGGAACAGTTTCTTTGAACAGTTTGATTTTCTAAAGCATGTTTCTCAATTCGTTCCCCCATAAGTGCAAACTAAACATAAGCCCAGGCTGCTATAGTTTCATACCTTAAAAAAAAAATCTAACTCCACATAAAGCAGATGCCTTAAAATTACAACTTTGCATTCTGTTATTTAGGTGAGGAAATATGAGGCAAGAATTTATTTTTCTCCTCTACAACTGCAGGATATTGGCTCCACCAGGCCTAATAAATTGTTTTCACAAGGAAATAGAGCATGCCATAGCTTGTGTTCCCTTGTGCAAGGGGTTTTATAAACAAGATGTATCCTAAACAATAAATAATTACAGATGGGAGAGGGTGGGAGAAGGAAACATTATAAGGGTGGGAAAAAATGTTTCTTCACCAAATCACGGAAAAGGGTGAATTTCAAAATGCTAGACATCTGAAGGTAGTTGTGGGGAAGATGGCCACTTTAACCATGGTGAAATCCATACAGGAAATGAGAAAATAGTAGGACAAAGAGAAGACAAGAGAAGTAAAGAAAGAGAAGCGAAGGAAAGACTAAAAATGTGAGAAGAGGGGTCCTGCAGCCTTACAAGGAAATAGCAGCAGAGTAAGTCCTGTGAACAGAAATGAAGAAAATATAGACTAAAGAAGTCATTATTATTCACTTTCTTTTCTGTTCAATTTTGTCCCCTATCTTGAATAGGACACCTTCCCCCCCCCCCCAAAAAATGCACTAGACCTTTGGAGCCGTTTATGAGGACAAGCTAAGAGATTCTCCTTTTCCTCCCTGGAAAAGAGGGAATCTCTTTATTTGCTCTACGTCACTGTGTAACGAATGTTAATGGTTCCATCATACTGCTCCTTCCCTGGGAGAGATTTTTCCAGGCATGGTGCTAGAGCCGGAGTTAGCAAGCAAGAGGTGGGTCAAGGGAGGACAACCCTGTCTTATGCTTGGAGAAGAATATAGCTCAATGATTTACAGTTTGTGGAGAGCCTTTCCTGACAATATTCATTTATCAGTCTAATTTATACAGATTTCCCTTTTCTCATGCTCGGAATTTTTGGATGGCTTCTCAGTGTCTCCAGAATTAAGGTCCTTACAAACTGAGTCAACTGCTTTGCCAGGCTCATCTGCTGCTCCTCCAGTCACATTGATGTCCCCCTCAAATTTATATGCCTTTGATCTACGGCTCTACTCTCTACTCTGTCCTTTCCTCCCCCGTGGATGCCTCGCCTCTCCTTTTAAGGCCCAACTCAAAGGCCAGCGTTCCCAGAGAACTGACCTCTTCCTTAGTGGAGCCCCAGATCATGTGGTTGATGATCTGTTGTAACTTTTCCCCACAGCACCTCATAGTCAGTGATCTACCTCCCTGTGGGGAGGGGATTACAGCTTGCTGATGATAAGGGCTGCCCACCTTACTTGTAACCCAGTCTCCAGTACTGTGCCTTACAAAACATGTTGGCAGAATTTTTCCCCTAGCGCCATTGATTCCCTCTTGCTGCTATCTTCTCCCTTTCTCCCGAACTAACTCTGGGACTTTATTTATTTATTTTTTTATTCCTCAATTATATCTCCAACTCTCCAAGGCTTAAAACAAACAAACAATAACAACAACAAAAACACCTGTATCTCATGGACATAGCCTCTTACTAGAACACAATTTTTGGCCATAGCGATCCCCTTGTGAATTGAGATCTTTCTATTGCCTAAAGCTGAGGTAATTCACTTAGGTAACCTCGGGTAGTCACTTTGGTTCTGAGAGGCTGGAATTTATTTCTACAGACCTAATACTAAAATGGAATATTTTTGTCTGTTTGGTTATTTCCCAGGCACTGAGTATTAGGTATTTTTGGTAAGGGAAAGTATCTAAGGCAAGATCTCTTCGGACTGACCCTTAACATCTGGAGAAATGAGGTTGTAAGGGCTCTGAATATGGCATTAAAGATATGAATTAGAAGGGCCCTGTCAATCTTACACTGGGAGTGAAGAGAAGTGACCTATAAAGGTCTTTTTGTCTGAAGCCCAGATTTGGACCACCCAGCCCAAAGCCCATCCTGGGAGGGGATCTCTGGGTTCTGGACGTACACCTACATGCTGACCTCTAGGGTCCCACAAACTAGAAGAAAGCCGGTTGGAGCTACATGAACAACTAAATTAGGGGGGTATAGGTGGGGAAGCTCAATCCCTAAGGGGCAGCCATATGAGGAGCCCTATGTCTGGTGGAATGATAGCTCTGGACGTGAAAAACAACAGAAAAGCAAAGCAAATATATCATTGTGTTATTTGGGGGCGAGGAGTTAAGGTCCGGAAGGGGGATCCAAGAAGAGAGACGGGCCAATGAAACATGCAACTCCTAAGAGCCTGTAAGGACCCAAGGCCCGCATCCTGGGGCGCAGCTCAGACCGCCCGGGGCGGTCCCAGCCGGCAGAGGGCAGCAGCTGGGCGGGAGAAGCCGGGCGAGGGCCGCCTTGCGGGGATACTTAATTTTGAGCGTGGGTCGAAGGACTCGCACTCATCACTAGCCGTCCCGGACCCTGCGGCCGTGGCGCGCCTCGGACTCCGCGGTGGGGAGTGGGCGTGTGCCGGGCCGCCCGGCCCTGGAAGGAGAGCTGAGGGCGCCCCCCGGGTCTCGGGGAGAGAAGAGGAACGCGTGTCCGGCTGGGCCGGAGACGCGGGTGGGAGGGGCCCCAGACCCGCCCCATCCGTAGCCGAGCCCGCTCGGCGTCCCAAGAGCCGCCCTCCGCGCCCCGGAAGCTTCCTTCGCTAACATCGCATCAGCCCCCCGCCCGCTCCGCTTCTGGGGTCACGACCCGCGCCCGCCATCCTCTAAGGTGCGCCCCCCGCCGCCGCTGCCGCCCGTGCCGGGGCGAGGCCGGTCCCGCTCTCCGAGCCCTGCGCGGTCGCGTCGCGGGTTCCGGCTCTGGCCGTCGAGGCCGGCAGCGGGGTGGGCGTGGGCCCGGGTGTCGCCGGCCACACTTGACCGTGGGTGCCGAGCGAACGGGCCGCGCGGCGCGGGCGGCGGGCTTTATGTAAATCCGGGCTGCGCCCGGGCGTCCTAGGTAGGATGGACCAGCCCCCAGCGCCTCGGCCCTCACGTCCAATAAGAAAAGCCCCAGCTTGACACCTGCCTATATACAGGCGAGCGCGCCCCCGGCCCGCGGACCGCGCGCACAGCCCACGCCGCGGGCGAGCGAGACCTCGGCCCGCCACCATGACTTCCAGTAAGATAGAGATGCCCGGCGAGGTGAAGGCTGACCCCGCCGCCCTCATGGCGTCCCTGCACCTCTTGCCATCGCCCACGCCCAACCTCGAAATCAAGTACACTAAGGTAAGCGGCCGGCGAAGACCTGCCGTCCGCCGAGGCTTTCTAGAACCTTCCTTCCTGTCCATGATCTGTGAGGGGGCGAGGGCGGCGTGACGGGGTCAAGGGGCCGGGGTGGCCGCGGCCTGCCTGTCATCCCCGCGCAGCGGAGGGACGCCCCCCGTCCTCGGGGTTGGGGGCATCCGAAGGCCTGCGGGGGTCCGGGGACGCCTCGGGGACTCGCCCCAACCTGAAGCTCGGCGCCGGGGGTCGCGGTCAACGGCTCCTTGCCCATTCCGCGCCTGCCGCTGCCTTCGGAGCCGATTCTCGGGGTCCGGACTGCCTCGGGCAAGGCGTCGGCCCGGCTTCGACTCCTCAAGTGGGGAGGAAGGGTTCCCGCCAGGTGGGCCACGCAGCCCGGCCGCTCCTCCCGGCGGTTCCGCGCCTTCAGGGGCCGCTGGGCTGCGCGTCCCGCTCGGTCCTCAGGAGCCCGCGCGTGCGGAGCGGCTTTCCCGGAGGAACTGACCCGGCGCGCGGCGCTCCGGCCGCCTTTGCAGATTGCGCGGAAACCTGGCTGCCGGCGACGGGCGGCTCCGGTACCGGCGTTTCGTTCGAATGTTGTAGGCAGTGGCAGTTGTCCCGGAAAACTCGGGAACTCTCTAAAAGTGTGCAAATGAACGGGCTCGCCTTCGGACTGAAAAGCAAGCATTTCTTATAACGAACTCTGACATCTTGGGTCTGCCAAGCAGGAATATCTGTTGCTGTTAGCACCACATAGAAAAGCATATGCATTCCCTATCTTAACGGAAAGTGAATGTACTTACTACGAATTCCACATAGAAAAAGTATATTGATTAGACACACGGGGGTGATTATAACGTTAAAGCATGGAGTGGGGAAGAGATAGATGGGATTTAAAGTCATGTTCCCTGGAGTTCATTTTACAGTTCTCTTGTTTAATTTTTCTATCCTTTCAGTTGATTTCTACCCCAAATTTCTCACGATTAAACACACACTGCGCGCACACAAGAGGGTTAACGTTGTTTATTACAACTTTATCATGCTTAGTACAAGATAAACTAAATTTGTCAAGAAGTAAATTGGTTTTGGCTTAATGATCGAAAGAGAAGTTTTTTTTTTTTTTAAATCCGAATATTGAAATTTTCCTTGTGTTAGTTTTAGAATACAATTCAAAATGATTCGTGTTCTGAACGCCCGATTTATGATGGGTTTGATGTACCTGTTAGCTTTTTTAGATGGTGTGACAAATTTTTGAAAGCCATTTTAATGGGAGGTCGTTAATGGTTACAGCCATTTAGACACTGTTTGCATAACAATAGTGCCAACGCGGGGCACATATCTGGGTTTGGGAACAAGCAGGGAAAGTGTACAGCATAAACGTTTTGTTTTATGAGGGTCCCTAACCTCATCAGCCTCTCTTTAAAGGTCTTAAGATCCAAGATCTACCCGTGAGACAGGACCGAACTCTCATATTTAGGAGGGTTCCAGTTAAGTCTTAACTTTTGTTTGGCTTTTCCTCCCAGCCGGAGAAAGGAGTTTTAGGTATGCAGTAGGTATCTTGGAATTTAATTTGGAAGCTCTTCCAGTTTTCTTTTTCTCCAACTACCCTTGCTCTCTTTTTCTCTTGTTCTCCCCCAGTAGGAAAGACAACTGATTTATAGCTAATTGAAGCCTTTAATGTGGAGTCTTTTAGCTCCAGAGAGACTTTTATGCAGTATCCACTTTCCCACTTATTACAAAGAAAAACAATCAGAAATGAAATAATGGATTGTAACTTGACTCTTTAATTTGTGGGGAGGAGGCACCTTATTTTTGGCTTGACAAACAACCCTCGTAAACATTGAGTAATGCTAATCTAAAGGCAAGCTCTTTTCACAGAACCTTGTTAAATCAGGTATCTGTGAACATTTCCAGCAGCTTTCCTCCTTAGCTTTTTAGCGAGACTTCTAAATTTTCTGAGACAAGCGTCATGGGCGAGCAGCTTTTTTAACGTGAAGAGCAGAAGCTGCTCTCTTGGTAGCTGAGGGTAACGGGTAATGATTGTTGCTTAAGAGGAAAATAAGATTAGTGGAAACGTTTCTAAAAACTCACTTATGATCAGACGTGAGGAGTATTGGTAATTTGAAACAGAAGAATGAAAAAGAATGGACACTTCGTCCTTTAGAGCAATAGTACCTTTATTCATCAGGAATTTTTAAAAGAGTAATGACTTAGAAATTACTATGCTGGAGGGCTTGTTGAGTAACACATAAACAAATACGGTGTTTGTCTCACAAAGTAGTACAAGGTAAACAAGATGGGTCCTTCATTATTTTTGGCTTCTTAAACAAATGCATCTTTAGGGAAGGATATTATAACAGGCTTTTTAAATGTGTTTTGGGCATCAACATAAAGTCACTGACCACTTACCTACGTGTAAGTGGTCAGATTATGAGAATTTCAAGTAGCGTACATTCAGAAAACTTTGATATTGTATTTTCCTGTATTTTTCACTATTCTTCTAAAAGTATTTTTGCATTTTTTATAAATGGGGGAATGGGGGAGAGCATCAGAAATAAAAGTTACACCATTGTCAAAGGTCCAGTGAAAATACTCCAGAATTACAGTTTGGTCTCCATGGATGCTGAAAGGGGTAAAGCTGTGCTCCTATATTGGCTTTCATGCAGTTATGTTTCTTTTTAAAAATAAGCCTCCCCCTCTGAAGTTCATTTTAGACTAACTAAGGATCAATGGCAGTACCAACTTTGGCATATGTCTAATTTGGTTTCCTTAATGCAGTGAATTAGATCCCAAGGTTTAAAAATGATTCCTTACTAAGGAATATGGTGGTGGTGGTGGTGGTTTTCAAAGTCTGTGTTATTCAAGAAAGAGTGCTAAGTCCACCAGCAAGAAGTAGCAAGGGGACCACTTTGAAGCCAAGAGAATATGTGCTCTCTTGCTTGTATTCTGAGAAGACTGCTTATCAGCTATTGCAGGAATCTGATTGCTTTTAGCTGTGTTTTTATGAATTAAAGCTTTTCAGAATTGTTTCTCTTTCATCAGTCTGGTTTTTAAAACTTCGTATGGCTGAATATATTATAGGAGTTCACACATTGTAAAATCAAGGCTAGCACTTTACTGACTGCCCCTAACTGCAGGGGAGATTTCTTCCAGATTCCCAGAAGGTCTTTGGAATCTTTCGGTCTTTATCCCCCCCCCCCCCCCCGTACTTTCTCTATTGTCTCTATCATTTCTCTGGCTCCAGTGGTTCCTCCCTGTTACACACACACACACACACACACACACACACACTGTGCTGTCTTGGTGTTGAGTGTTTTCTTGGTGGCCATTTATGCCTTTAACTAACAGTAACATAAGAGGTTGTGTTTTCTTCCAGCATCTGATGCTGTGGGGAGCGAGAACAGAGGGAGGAAGCGAACATTTATGGAGTGCTGACCTAGTAACTAGAAGAGAAAAAATAAAGGAAATCAACTGAAAATCAGAGCTCATGTGTGTTGAGTAACTACTATTTGTTTATTTGTTTGTTCATTTAAAAACTTTGTATTGAACATCTGCTCTTTTCTGGGGTCAATTTCAATTCAGTCCAAAAGCTGTTTGAGTGGCATGCGAGTGTTGTTAGTATTTCTAACAACAGTGCTCTCTGTTATACTAGTTGGGCATTTGCCTTCTAGGAGGTTAGGGCCTTATTAGAAAGATTGAGTACCAAAAATTGTCAGCATGGTAGTGGTTCAGTGTAATAACAATAATGATAATAAAATGTATAATGCCACTTACATTGTTTATGGGGCCTAATGGTTTACTTAGCCCTTTGATGTGTATCTTATTTGATCCTTGCAAAACCTTTTGAAAGAGAGAGAATAGGAAAAGGTAGAAATAATTGATAAGGAAGACCTTGGCCTTGACTTTTAAAAAACTGCTGGAACTTGCTTCACCGTATGTTTTGTTTTTCCTAATAGTCACATAGTTGTTTTTTGTTTTGTTTTTGGACTTTTGTTTTGTTTTGGCATGGTTTTTTGAGAGAAGGAGTTTAAATCATTATTCTTTGTGTTGCTTCTATTGCAAAGAGGGGAAAACGTGCTGGTCCACTCTTCTTAAGAAGTAGCTACATCCATAGCTTTTGATTCCCTGACTTTAAATTACTATTTTTGATGTGCCTTTGAATTTTTGTTATTGTTGTTGCTATTAGGTCTAGGGCAAGACTCTTGCCTATCCCAGGGATTATTTCTTAAAATATGGTGTGGGTCTAGTTGTTTCCAAACCTCTAATCAAGATTGTCTTGATCATAAATTGTAAATCACACTTCCATGTTTATAGGAACCTCAGATTTTCAAAGAATACTTTTTCATAATTGTATAGCTTTTTGATGTTTTTGTCATTGCCATTTAAACTAGAGAAGCTAACCATCTTAATTATAGGGCTTGAATTAGATAACTCTCCTAGGATCCTGGTGCCTTCTACTGTACAGTCTTATGCTACCACTGGGAATCATCATTTGCTAAGACAATCCAGTCTTCTACCTCTATAAAATAAGGAATGATAGTTTTTCTATTTGACGGTAGAAGATCGTCCAAGGAGCCTGTTCGGTGAGGTCTGATTTTCTTGTAGCCAGGCTGAAGAGAAGCCAGGCATGCATAGTACATTCTCTGTTTCATTACCCACACTCGGTGGTCAGACCATGGACCGGACAAAAATCGTCTCACATACCAACATATGCAGTTCTGTCTCAAGTCTTTCTTAGCTGATAATGAAATAGAAATAGTGATGTATATTTTTGTCTTTTTTAATTATCTTAGTCACAGCTTGCAGCGGTTAGCAAACTGCAGATGATCCGCCTCATGTTGTAAATAAAGATTTATTGGCACAAGGCCGCACCCATTCAGCTGCATATTAGCGTGGAACTGCTCTTGGACTACAATGGTAGAGTCAAGTAGTTGCAACAGAGATCATATGGCCTACATTTTAGAAAAAGTTCCTAAGCCCTTGATTTTAAAAAGAAAGGCTCGGACTTTGTTCAAACCTTGGTCAAACATGTACTTATTAGCTGTGTGGGCTGTCAACGCCCACTCAGCACACAGTGCTGGCTGTGCCCCCCGCCCGGAGACGCAATGGTAAGCAAGCTATGGATGTGGTCTCCTACTGAGGACTTTCTTCACTGAGTGTCAATTGCTCCATTTCCCAGATGGGAGATAATAGTAGCTACCTTATCGGGTTGTTGTCGGGACTACATGAACAACTGGGCGAAAGTCCATAGGTTGACATTCAGCTAAGGGCTAACTCCATTTCATTTTTACATTTGGAGCCATGGATGAACCAAGGCCCATTTTAAGAAAGATCGGAATTGTACAGTCAATAAAATCTTATAAAACAGGCCATTGTGTATTATCTTAATTAGTTGTAAGAGTTTAATATTCTGGGAAGATATGGAACCTTTGTATATTTACATTGGATTTTCATCAAATGAAATCCCTTGGAGGTTTCCCTACTTAGATCTTCTCTTTATTAAGAAGTCACTGAATCAAACAATTTCTTAGCCAGTATTTTGTTCTTTTTTTTTTAAAAAAAAAAGATTTTATTTATTCATTTGACAGATAGAGATCATAAGTAGGCAGAGAGGCAGGCAGAGAGAGAAGTAGAAGCAGGCTTCCTGCTGAGCAGAGAGGCCGATGCGGGGCTCGATCCCAGGACCCTGAGATCATGACCTGAGCCAAAGGCAGAAGCTTTAACCCAGTGAGCCACCCAGGCACCCCGCCAGTATTTTGATAATCAAACTAGATACCTGACACTTGTGCCAAAATTTGGCATTAATGTGCCTCAGCACACCCAAGTGGCCAGCCCTAAGTGTCAAATGGCCAGCAGCCATTTCTGGCATGTTAAGCAGTTTGGGCAAAGATGTTGCCAAGCCTTCGGCACATAAATCTGGGAGGTATAGCAGCATTTGAGGACATTCTCGGAAGATATATATGCCTTTTAGAAGGGGGAAAGGATCCTAGTTCATATAATTTAAAATGAAACAGATTTTAATTGGTGTTCACTGCTCAGTGTTTGGGCACTTCACCTTCCAGAAAGTAAAACCATCATGCAGTGATTATTTTAAAAGCCCTTCTAGCATTTCACTAACTTTTTTATTTGCTGTGACGGATCATCGCAAAGCCAGTCATTTCCCTTCAGACACCACATCTGATGTATTATAAAAGGGATTGCCATAATGTCACTTTGGATAGTTTTTTAAAAGAACTTACTTATTTATTTTGAGAGAGAGAGAGAGAAGGAAAGAGAGAATCTCAATCGGATTTCATGCTGAGCATGGAGCTGGACACAGGGCTCCATCTCACGACCCTGAGATCCTGACCTGAGCCAAAATCAAGAGTTCAGGCTCTTAACCGACTTTGAGCCACCCCTAGCACCCCACTTTGGATAATTTTTAATTGCCTTTCCAGATAGATCTTTGAGCTCCATTCCATTTTACCTTTCAGATACATGAGAGTATCCAAATTGAGAATTTCTTACCTCTGGCATTTCTACATTGTTCGTTTGTTGGCCTTTAAGATGAAATAATGTTTAAAATGTTTCCCTTCAAAATCTGAACCCTTAATGAGTTTATTTACAGCATGTCTCTGTTGGGTCACATGATTTGGAAATACTTCCAACCTTTGAAAATTCCAGTTGGAATAATAATTGGGTGCTTTCACCACCTAGACTTTGCTGGGCTCTCAACAAAATTTCCCTGGGGCTAAACACAGGGCTTTATTGACCTCTGTAGAATGTGGTTAAAAATTAGAATGTCTGTGAGTGAACATTCTAATTTTTATTATAGAAGGAAGCTTGCTTCTTACTTCAGTTCAGCTCTGTTACCTCCAGAAGTAGTTAGCTGCTCTGTTTCCTTTCCTCATCATATGCTGACCTTTGGAGAGCCAGAGTAACAGTTGATTTAGCCCTAGATCTCTGGAAAGATAAAACCTATTGTCCAGCTAAAACTGGACACACCTGTCTCTTATTTGCGAAGAATTTAGGATATTAGGGGTTTCCAAACATTTTTCAGTTTTGATTTTAAAATATAGGGAGAGGGCCATCTGGGTGGCTCAGTGGGTTAAAGCCTCTGCTTTCGGCTCAGGTCATGATCCCAGGGTCCTGGGATTGAGCCCCACATCAGGCTCTCTGCTCTGTGGAAAGCCTGCTTCCTCCTCTCTCTCTGCCTGCCTTTCTGCCTACTTGTGATCCCTCTCTGTCAAATAAATAAAATGTTTAAAAATAAATAAATAAATAAAAATATAGGGAGAAAATTTCAAAATAATTAAAGATTATATTTTTATAATTTTCTCATGCATTCTTTTCATTCCTCTAGCCTACATCTTCTGATCTTAAGTCCAGTGACTCTTAGAGTTTTTTGTCTCAGGTCATTTCTAGGGATTTCTTAAAGATTAAACTTAGTCCAAAAAATGGTATAAATTACGGGCTCTTCTCACAGATATGATGAAACCTACCTTCAAGTAAGTGGATCTTACTAAATATTGTGGATTTAAGTAAACCAAGTAACAGACAGAAAAAAGCTCATTCTTTCCCCAGTTCCCATAACCAATACATTCACCTAATCTATGGGCTGATACGTGTGTAATGATGGAGTGTTTATGGTGGGAAGGAAAAGGGGGACACAAGAAGACCTTGCCTGATAAGACAAAATTATGAAGTGTCTATAGAAGTCTACAGAGGATAACATAAAGTCTTATTTCCCTAGGTGTGAAAATTGGACTTTTGCCCAGAATCCTTTTGGGGGGAGGAGACCCGAAATCAGTATGACTGGTTAAATTCCTGAGCACACCGGAAAGCAGTGAACTCTGGTTTCCCATCTATGTTTTAGAGTCTGATAACCTTCATATCAATATAATTTGATTTTCACAGGGAAGGGTATCTCAGTTTAGTATCTTGAGGTCATTTTTATTTATACAGCCAGAGCTACCCTTTTGCTTACTTGAATTTATTTATTTGCTTACTCATCTGACATTTATTTGGGCCACTTGTGTACAAAGCACTGTTAGTCACTGTTGGGGCATGAAAAGATCTAGAGATGTGGGCCCTTCCCTGAAGAGGCTGGGGAGGGTTCCCACTTGGATGTGGGGTGAGGACCTGCGCCACTCTAACTGTGGTGTGTAACAGGAGATGAGCAGGTGCTTGAGACGATCATCCTACAAGCTGTGTGAGCATTCAGAAGGGAAAGAGAGGCTTCAGGCTCCGCAAACCAGCAGCACACTGTATTGTTAGACCTATGTGACAGGAAATGAAACGTTTCAATCACACGGAAGATTATAGAGAATAACACAACCAACATGTTTTGTTCCTGTACCCAGTTTTGTTAGTTCTTAACATTTGGCAGTATTTGTTGCTATTTTTTTGAAAGAAATATACCAAAGCACCACCTGTGACCTTCCTCTCATTTCTTCCCTTTTCCTTCCTCAGAGACATTTATCTTTCCCATAGGTTTACGTGCCTGTATATCTATATGTATTCATAAACAATATATACTCTAGTTTTGCACATTGATTTTTTTATATAGATGGCACCGTGCTACAATTTGCTTTGTTTGCATAGCATGTTTTCAAGATTCCTCCATGTTATTGGATGTATTTGCAGTTCATTCCTCATCATTCACTCATTCATTGTCAGATCCCATTCTTTGAATGTATCACAATTTTTCGCTCATTCTGCTAGTGACATTTAAAGTACTTCCAGCATTTTGCTGTTACAGTAATGCTGCATTAAAGATTTCCTAAGCATATTTCCTTAGGCGCCTGGGTGAGAGGCTTTTCTAAGGTGTATACTGAAAGGTGGTTTTGCCAGCTCACAGGGTATGTGGATCTACATCTTCATTAGGGATTGCAAATTTCTGTCCGACACTGTTATGCTAGTTTCCGCTGCCACCAGCAGTCTATCACAGCTCCTGCTACTCTCCATCTTCACCTATGCTAGGAGTTCTCAGACTTCTTAAATTTGGTCAATCTGTGTGAAATGGTATCTCATTGCCATTTTAGTTTGCATTGTGTTGATTTCTTGCGAGATTTAGTATCTTTCCATATGTTTATTGGCCATTTGGCTGTCCTCCTTTGTGAACAGGCTAGTGTATCATTTGTTCATTTCTGTTTGCATATGGGTGTATTTTTACTGACTTATAGCAATTTTTATGTACTTGGGATTATAATTTTTTGACAGTTAGGTACCATGTGAAAAATTTCTGCCCCTTGTGTCTTGTCTTCCTCTTCCTTTTTAAGCGTAATGCCATATGGTTTTAAATGCAAATAGGAATATTTCTCTTTTTTTATTTAAAAAGAGAGCCAGAGAGCACAAGCAGGGGGAATGGCAGAAGGAGAAGGAGAAACGGGCTCCCCACCCCCCATCCCTGAGCAGGGAGCCTGATGTAGGGCTCAATCCTGACCTGAGCTGAAAGCAGACACTTAAGCAACTGAGCCACCCAGGTGTCCCTATCTTTTCTTCATGTTTAGTGCTTTTGGTGTCTTTTTAAAGAAATCCATCTTTATTCCGAGTTTCTCGAGGTGTACTTTTATATAGTCTTCTGAAGGTTTACTTTCATTATTAAAAAACCTATCTTTCTCATTGTGTTTTAATCCACCTATAATTGGTATTTGTAAATGTGTAAGAATACACGTAAATCTTAAGGACAAATGCTGTATAGGAAAAACAAATGTATAGGGAAAATAAAATGATATTAATATGTAAAGAATTATTCAAAATTGTATTCCATGCAATTTTGGAATGAGATTATGAGATTCAGAATATGTGGTTTTTCTCTAAGCCTGGTCTTCTCCGTAATGGGAAAATATCAGAAGCCCGTCCTACTTGGTAGATGATGACTTTGGTACGTGTTGGTTTTCCTAAACTAAGAACAATAGTGCATTCTATAAACCTATCTCTAAGGAGTCCTTGTGTAAAACTTTAGGATAATATGATCATTATAAGTTTTCCATGTCGAGACTTATTTCCTTACCTTTCTTGTATTACCTAGAACAGAGTAAGTGCTTGAATGTTAGCTACTGTCCCCTCTCTCTCTTTTCTGTCTCTCTCACACACACCCCACTCATTTTTTGAAGGAGCATTACCAGGTAGATAGGTAAATTCTTCACTGTGTGCTATTTGTTTATATAGGACTGGAGAACAACTAGAGGGATGACGACTAATACAATGTGAAAAAGAATTTCCAATACACCTTTTTCTTGAATAACTAGTTCAATGTGGTGCTTCATCCTGTTAGTTTAGAGAATTTAAATTATTCCTTAGCATCAAGCTTGAAAATGACATTACTTTGTATTTCATTAATGATTTAACTTACTGTGTTTGAAACTCAGAGTGGGTGTTGCACATTCACTTTTGTGTTTGGATTTCATAAGTCACTGATCTGTGCATGTGTACCCCTGGCTCTGAAGAGGCTACCGAGGAAGAATGAAATTCTCCAACCTTAAAACTGAATCTGGCCCTTTTGCACATATTGCTTATGTAATACCTGACAGAGTTGGCCCCGCACTTTTTTTTTTTTTTGGATGAACCTCTGTATTCTCTGAATGCCTATATAACTTGTTTGCACTACTCCTAGATGGTACAATTTTTGCCTTGTATGATTATATTTTTCTGTGTAATTTCCTCCTCCTAAATGGTACTAGATTATAAACTCTTACTCATTTTAGTATTTCTGAAGCATCTACCTCAGTGACTTACAGTGAAATGAATACTTGTTACACTTTATTGTCATTATTGGCCACTAATAGTTCTTTTTAATATTTATATGAAAATTTTCAAAGTGCTTTTCACATGTGATTACATTTAATAATTACAGCAGTTCTATGATGTGAATGTTACATTAATCTTCTCACTTTATAAGTAAGAAAATCAAGCATATAGTTAAATAAATTCTCTGGGCTTGATAGCTAGTAGATGGCAGTTCCAAGACTCAGTCTTCTTCCTTCTCTGCTCATACAACAGGAACAAGCACAATTTGAACTGTTGGCCTAAAGCTCTGCTTTAGGCTATGGTAAAGAACTGTTCTTGGATTTCCCACTGGCTGGGTAGCCGCACACTGCCTTTAGTAAGTCCTGCTATATATATATATATATTTATATATATAAATAAGTAAATGTGTATATATATATACATTTATTTATTTATTCCCCCCCCCCATTCATCAAGTGCTTTCCTTTGTTATGGTTCTTTAGATCTATTTGGGAGTGAGTATGTTTGGAACCGTTAAAAGTGAATATATTTCACATTCTTTTTAGTGCTTCCTCTCCCTCCATTGGCCATCATTTAGTGTAACTTGACTATAACCTTTGTGGTAGAGATGCATGCCAGAAGAGTCAGGGGCTATGCTCCACGTTGCCTTTTAGGAGCCCTCATTTCTCACGAAGGCTTACCACATTAGATTCGTCTGTTGTATGCGGCCTCACTGGGGATGCAGAATAGAGAAATAGAGAATGGTCCCCAGAAATTCATACACTCTCTCTACTTTACCAGAGTTGGTGCCAGGAGGTTCCAGGAGGGGGATAGTTGGGATGCACAATTAATGTTTTATTGTGAATGGCTCAAAAATCCTACCTCAGGAATCTGCTAACAAGTTGTCTCCTTGAAGCCAGATCGGAGAGTCCTCAGCTTTCTCTGTCTTCACCATTAGAGAGAACACATTGCTCTTACTCCTCTCCTTCTCAGTCAGAGGTATTCCTTCTTCTCACCTTTTCCATCTTTCTCTCTTCTCTTCCCAGAGTATTTCTTCTGCTTCTCTTCCCCCTCCCTAAGTACTTCTGTCAGGCTGGCCTTTGATGACCCTCGTTCCTTGGTCAGATTCATTTACCTGTTTTCATAAAATGCCTAGTTCTGCTTGGGAACCTTTGTAGTCAGCTCTCCCAGCTGTTGGCCTGCATGGTCCTTTGGGACACCAGAAGCAATGAACCTGGAATAACCACATTTGACTTCTGTGAGCCCTCCTGAGAATTTAGTAATTACTTAATGGATTGAATTGGTGACATACGCTATTCCAGATAACAGCCTGGGTTGCATTAAATTAACCTTCACAAATGGGTATTTATTGGTGTACTCTTAAAAGACTACATGTGTTGGCTGTAATTGTTCTTCCATGTTTCTCCATGCTGATAGGTATTTGTACTGAGTGAAAAATTTCTCAGATTAGAGCCTGGGTGGTAGTTCTAGCCATTCAGTGATGTGTGTCATTGTGTTCAGCACATTGAGCATAAATCCTGTCTTGTAAACAGCAGGGAGACTAATGAGGTTTGCCCACATTCTGGTATCATTACCAGGGATTCCAACAGAGAAAAAAAAGAAGGCTTGGAAAAGAAGTACACAAATCAGTGGTTTCTGGAATTCTTGATGATCTGAATTAAGGAGAGAGAGTATTGTTCAACATTGAGTATAGACATGTACGTACAAAGACAGGTATATAAACTACATTTAGGTAAAAAAGAAAAAAAACTGAAACTTTGCTTTTAATGAACATTTGCAAAGTCACCAACTTTGTACAGAGAGCTAACGAGGGGCTAACGAGGGGCTTATTTATGAGTGCTTCTAATTGTGAGTGGTATCAAGGAGGCGGCTGTTGAAATAATGCAGCTGTTAAAAGGATAGCCCTCTCGTTGCTTTCTCAGCCCTCTCTTTGCTTACTCTTCATCATTTCAGCCAACTAAAGTTTCATACTCATTTGAGTCTTACAATTCTTGGAACGATTTGGTTGTTATCTTTATAATAAATAGCTTCTGAACTTGTTGCAAGAAGCCTTTCAAATGTGTGTGCGTGTGTGTGTGTTTTAGGTTGGTTTCAGATCTTTATTACTACTGCTGAATAATTTGTGTGTTTGATAATGCCAAAGCAAGGGATCCAATCACTGCTTTATGCCTAGACTAGTTTTCTTCCTAGATTTGTATTTTCATAAAAGCTAATTGTCATGATGGTTTTGACACATAGTATGGTCCACACATCTTTGTGTTTGAATGAATGAGTTAAGGAATATGAGTCCTAGAAAAGAAAACTGTCTGATTTCATTTGCATACTTAGTGATAGACAAAATGCCAGGACCAGAAAGTGAATTCCAGGTAGAGTGTTTTGAAATAAATAACTCTCTTAGAGTGAGAGCAACACACACACACACACACACACACACACTTTAGGATGAAAAACTCCCCTCCTCCAGTCCCACTTACCTACCCTTTCCTTTGAACTAGAAAATCTATAGGGTGTATGATAGAGAAGTGAATGAGGCGGCAGACGGGTCCCAGCATATGCGTACCTTATATGTGGAGGCACGCAATATAGATTTGTGGAATTGAGTGAATAGATTATTTGATAACTTATTGAGTACTTTCTTCTATATTGGCTCTGGAGATATGAAAATGCTATGGTGATACTGAGTTAGTTACTTAAATTCCCTGGACATCAGTTTTATTACTTATAAGGTGATAAGGCAGAATAAGATGCTTATTTATGAACCTATCTACTTATAAAAAGCTTGGATTGGAAGAGCTGTAAGGTTTTTTGATCCCCAGCCTGACTCTTCAGAATTCTTTCATTTCCTGGGCTCAAACCTGGGATTATGAGGATCAGAAGGAAAACACTGAACTTGTTTGTACGTCTTCCTTGCAGTCTTTCTGGGACCCCAATTTTTGGTCAAAACTGTGTTTCAAGTATTTTCCCAAGGATGTCCTTATAATTGCCAGAAAGCCATCCACAGAAATCTGTTAATGATTCTCTTTCCGTGAATGAGTGATTTAACCATGTCATAAAGATCCACCAGAAATAGAAAATGTGTTTGTTAAAGACTTACAGTACAAGAAATTTTGGAGCAGTGACTCCCAAGAGAATTCCTTCTTTAAATTGTAGGGAACGTGTTAGCACCCTGGTCATGATGGTAGAAAGAAAAGATTTGTTGACATTTTTCCTCCAACCCACCCCGGCAGGTTTTCTGTCAGTGTAAGCTCATGAAAACCACGCTGGGTCGGGCAAACTCTGTGGCGAGGATGCTTGTCTGGGGCCTTCGGCTTTTCGCTTGAGTCTAATAGAGACTTAGCGCTTTGCAGGTCAGTGCCACTGCTATTTGTCTCTGACCTAAGAGATCTGGAGTTCTTCACATCAAAACCACATCTTGCTGAGCAGAGATCAAACGTAGGAAGGTAAGGATTCTGCCAGTGATTTATCATGCCAGGGAGAGCGATCAGGCCATATGGGGCCGCTGCAAATGAAGTTGACATTCCGGCAGTTTCTCATATAAGGTCTCACATGTACTTATGGCTAGTTTTTCTTGTAGAGGAATTCCGGGTCAAGTGGCAGCTTTCGGTGGTGTTTCTTAGCCAGACTTCCCTTGAGCAGGAGATTATTTCAAAATCAAGTCCTCGCAAGGTTTTTCTAATATTTTGTTTAAATGACAAATAGATTTCTTGCTCAGTCAGTTGCAGGTTCATTTGAGCTTTTCATCTGATGTCTCTTTTCTTTTCCCCTTTGTGGAGAAGGTGTCTATTTTAAAAAGAAAGAAAAAAAAATGAAAAATTAAGGTGATTTGAGGTCTGCCAAAAAACTTTTCTTTCTAGATATTAGATGTGACTTTAGGGTAATGAAATTGACTGTGTTGGGTATGCACAATTAGACTTATTAGTTCATCATCACATTTTATTAATTCAGGGGTTTTAGGAATGAACTGTTGTAAATACTGCAATCCAGTTCCTTTTAAATGAAGAGTATCACACAGACTTTTTTGCATATTTGTAATGGTGGAGAGGGAGGAAGAATTTAATCATTTACAACACAGAATTATGTTTGAAAGCATTTGCTAACGTTTGAGTCAAGGGCAATAATTTTAATTTTAATTAAAAGAAAAAGTCCAATAATCCCTCTCTTCATCTAACTATATCAACAGATACATGAAAATGATCGTGCTATATAAAATTCAGCTTGCTTTTTGTTTACTGTCACAAGCAAATGTTGAGTCTCCTGTGGAGAAATCACACATTTATTGTTTCAAAGGCCTCTTCAACGTTAGGATATACGCTGGGGTATTTCAGCCTCTCTTTACACAGGATGTTTGCTTTGTAACATAAATGAAAGATGATACTGGCATTTAAATGTAGTAGTTCATGACATGAAGATCTAATTCAACCAAACATACCAGTTGTCCCTTTTGTGTTTTACTTTTTTGTAATGAGAAAAACTACCCTAAGTGAATGGGCTTTGGTGGTTAGAAGTAGGTCTCATCCTATAGTCAAAGTTCAGTTGATTTCCTGAGGTCTCTGTTTATCTGCTCATAAACTAGGTAGTATTATTCCGATTGATGAAGTACTTCAACTCTGCAAGGAGCAAGTTTAAGTGTAATAATGAAATAATGAAATGGAATTTCTCCCAGTTTCCACTTGGCATTCTTGGAGCGTGCACAACATCCATGAAAACCTGGTCGGATTGCCAGATAAAATATACAGCGTCTAGTTAAATTTGAATTTTAGGTAAATAGCGAATACTTTTTAAATATAAGAATGCCCCATGATTTGCCAGTGACTTGGGACATACTTACACTGAAATTTAATTGTTTTTCTGAGATTCATATTTTATTGGGCATCGTGTATTTTTTCATTTGCTAAAGCTGGCAAACCTAAACCGTTATACAGATGACTTGTGATTTTTATCTGTGACCAGCAAATAAATATCATTTTAATGTAAAATTAATTGGCAATAAAAATCAAAGACTTAATGAATCTTTAAAAATTCTTGCACCGGAATAATGAAGAGTATAGTAGAAAGACTTTTTTCTAAAACCCTAGCAACACTAGTGAGTAAATAGGGCAACTAGGCCCATTGTAAAGACAGCTTAATCTCCTAAATGAATTGCTCCAACCTTTTAATTCAAAATCATACAAACAAAAACATTGAGATAAGCTGGGTGCTTTTTCAAATGGGGACCCCTGTGGCTTTGAAAATAAACACTTCAGCCTCCTTCCCCCCCAACACCTACACCCACAGTCACTAGCCTTTCTGATGTCTTCCATTTGCAAATGAACAGGCTGAATTCTGAGAAAGACAGAAGACTAATTAAACCTAGGGAAGATAGGCAAAGGAACATTTGTTTCTAAGCAGAAGACAAAAGAAATCATGTTACATTCCGCTTTCTCAAGACTGACAGGAGGGCCTTAAAGCCCTCTGCTGAATCTCCTCTTCTCAGAGCATGTTTCCCAGCCCACTGCTCAGACCCTCTCAGGGCCGGGCAACCCGGGTGTGTCTGAACCAGCCTGCATTGCCCTGTCCTCATGGGAGAGTCAGAAGAGAGGAGCAATCAAAAACTCGCAGAGACCGGCTCCTATGCTGGTTGGCCTCCACAACATCTTTACCTTCTTCCCCCATCTTTTTGCCCTGCTCGATGGCTTGTCAGAGGGGACTCAGTTACTCGCAATGAGAAGAGTAAATGAATGTGTAAACAAGCAAACACAGAACAAGCAGTGACTAGCTTTTTAAGAGCACTAATCAAGTGCCTTGAATTGGTTGCTTACATTCAGAATCTGAATCAGTTAAAAGTTTGAGTACACACTATTGCAGACTTTTCAGTAGTCCAAAAAATTCGTACATCCACTGGGTGAGGTGGTTTTATTATCTTATTTTACAAATGAGAAAATTGAGCCACAGAAAGTTTTAAGGGCATACCAAGTCATACCATCTAGTAATCTTTCTACACATAGGTATATATATATGGTATGGGAATAGTGCGGAGGCAGAACTTGATTTTAGGATACTTTTGTCCATTTTTGTGGTTAAACAAGACCTAAAGGAAGGACTTCCTAGTTTGACTATGTACTAGCCAAATGGTCATTTGATAAAGGACTGGGAAAACTAGACCATTTTGTTCTGTGGTAGAAATATCTTGCCATGCCCTTTGGAATCCAGAGTCAAATGGAACTCTATCTAGGTCTTCCCTGATCTGAATCACAGGTCCCTGGAATTACCCCGGAGCCCTTTAATCTGAACCGTCCAGGCAGCCTTCTTAGGAAAAGAGGCCAGCCTCCCCCACCGCTTACCATACCTCCCAGTTTGTTCAGATCTAACCTTGTCCCCTGAAGGCTGCCCAAACTGAACTGTCCTCTGGGAACATGACTAATGAATGACCTTTTGTCTCTGGACTCTCATCAGTGGCCTTTCACTTTCAGAAACAGACCTTGAGGTTAGATGGATACAGGAAAAGCCGGGTGGATCTTCGCTACCTAGAGTTGCTGAGGTCCTAACTTCCTTCTGTTTACAACACTAACACAAGTCATGTAATCATTGCACATTAGTGTAATGGGCTGCGCATACAACCTTCATTTTTAAACACTCTGACACAATCACTTTGGATTAATAGTTTAAAGCTGTTTTTAAATGTTGTCTCTCATTTCTCTGTTCTTTTGACCTTGTGCTGTCTGCATACTTGGAAAGTCTAGTTTGCCGTCTTTTCTAGTGAAGACTTTTCCCTATTCTTGCCTTTCAGGCTAAGACTCAGGGTAAGTGGGGTTCGAAGCATACAATATTGGGACCATTATTTGAAATAGTTAATTGACTTAAAGTTAGAATTGATAAATTAATCCTTGTCAAAGCAAGCTTTGTAAAACCATGCTTTTGCCAGTAAGAGATTACACCTATTGAACCGAGGCCGTGTCTCTATAATATCAAAACCCCGACTTTAAAGTGAAAAACACAATCAATCATCTAGGTGTTTTCCTCTCCAATGCCATTTGGGTGTTTTTCCACTTTTTAGCCAGATGTTTTGGCGTGAAGCAAAGCAAAGAACAGAAGTCAACAGAATCACTTTTGCCCTAACTACCTAGTTCAACAGAAGGTTCTTGCCCATAAACGATCTAAACATTGGCTTCATTCTTTTACTTTCATAGGTAGCCTCTTAATTAGAAGTAAAATAAGATGGGGATATTTTTTAATCAGAGTTAAAAATAACCTTTTCGCCTTTGATTATAGTATGTAAAGGCTACCAGCTTCGCAGAGTAGTGCTCTGAGGTGAGCATCAGTACAATTCTGGATTACAAGAGAAATTTAATTCTGTACAGTTAAATGGTAGTGCCGTGTGATCCGTGTTGTCCACAGCTCCCTTTCAATTAGAGTACATCAGTAGAAACAATAGAGTAGTCATGTAAAAGGAGATAACGAACATATGACAGGTCCTTAAATTACTTCTTTGTACTGCTTAATTAAAAGTAATGGAACTTTTTTCTGTAGACAGGTCTGTCTGGTTATTGATTTGCTATCTGGTACTCTCGTTTGATGAGCCCAAAGCAGTTTACGTGGCAAGCTGAGCAAAATTCAATTCTCCAAGGCACAATCCACTGCAGGGTTTAATACAAATCATTTGAAGCATTTACTATTAAAAAAACAAAACATTTTATTATGGAAATAAAACATGGCAGCTTTATGTCAAAGATTCATTGAGGATAGGAAATTATTTACACCTAACTCCTATTAATGCCTGCTGCTTTGGAATTCCATGGGGGTTTCCATTCCCCAATTAGAAAATTCACGGCAGCCTCTCTGTATTGTCACAGCCACTTTGCTGTGGGCTGAAAAGTATGGCAAGCCTGATTTGTCCTTGATTATCTTCCTGCTGCAAAAGTGGCCAAGTGATATGGCTTGGCTTGCGTGGCTGAATTCACCGTTTTGAATCTCTATCCAGGTAACTGCTGAGATTTATAAAACAACATAAAGCCACTTTTAGGTGACTCGGATCCATGTGGACAGCCCATCTGAATTCCTTGCTCCATCTTCATTTCTTTTCCTGGTAATAGGATTTATTATATCTCTTGAACACTGGCTGCTTATCAAGTGCTATGTTAGAGTACAGGGTAAACCAAACGAAGCCAAGAGAGCTTTTTTTCCAAGGAACTTAGAGAAGGAAGAAGCTTCCATCTTAGTGAGCTAAGCTTTAGGCACACTCACATTTTATCTCACTTAATTGTACAACAGCCCTGCAAGGTAAATGGGCCTTATTTCTGTTCTTACAGAGCAGCGAACAAAGCTCCAAGAGTTTGAAAGTCTATTTAAGAGGGCTCAGGATTGTGTAAGTGGTAAAAGGCAGACTGGTCTTTATTTACATGGGGATCTTCCAGCTCCCGTAACTCTATTCTGGTTGGTTCTACAAGGAAGATAACAGAATACATGCAAGATTAATCACCTCAGTCATCAGTGGATTTCCTTACTTTTCTGCTCTGTTTGACATACGAACACAGCCCTCATAACACTCTGCCACAGTGATTGCATATGTTAAGCAACATCAGTCTCTGCACTTGTCTTGGGGAGAAAAGCTTTGTTATCCTGATGGTCTCATTTGAAAAAAAAAAAAATGTGTAAACCAACCTAGTCACCTTGAGTTGGCTTTCAAGCAGCCTGTCTTTATGGTCCTTATTGTTTCAATCCAGAGTCACAGTGCATACCCCGTTCACATTTCAAACCTCCCCACTTGGACCCTGAGATACCTGTTCCTTTCAGATTTGGGATAGGACTCTTCTGTTGGGCAGAAGCCTTTGTTGCGGTGGAGTATTGTACTTGTTAGAGTTCTGAAACACATTCCATCAGGAAGGGGATAACATTTCTGAGATAGGGAACTGTATAACGTTTCTTGCCCAGAATCTAGGATACCATGAATTGTTTACAGGAGGAAATTATACTTACAGATATTTTCCCCCAAATGCCTGTGTAGAGTGTCCCTAACAAAGTGCCATTATGAATTTTTACTTTAATTCCCTTAGCTGGGCAAAGGAACCATGAGCCAAACAGCTGTGACAATTTTATAAAGACTTTGGCATTTGGTGCCCTTTTCTTATTCAGCCTTGGGTACCTAGATTCTACAGAGAAAGGAACACATGAAAAAAGAGTCACTTTGATGCAGTGAAATTGTTACCAGCTCCTGAATCAGTCAAGGTTGGTCATTCCCTTTCTCCTCTGCTCATCCAAGACCAACTGTCCTGTGGGAGGTTATTAGGATGGTTCTGAAGGACCCATCCTGGACCTCAAACATAGCCCTGTGGTGGTAAGAGCACAAAACTGTTCTTTAATAAGCCCAAGAAATAATTTCCTATCTGCAGATCACAGTAGTCTGGCTGCTGCCTGTCCTCTGGCAGAAATTCATTGTTCTGTTCCTGAGGTAGGGGGGTGGGTACTGCAGAAAATATCCCAGGACCTCATCTCTAAGCAGAATCACATTAGGACAAGAAATCATCACTGCTCCCCGAACACATTTAGCTTTCAAGAAAGGAAATGAAAAATTATTTTGCTGTCACTTGCCTTGATTGTGTTGAAGGAAAAAGGGACTCAAGCAACATTCCTTGTGCTGAATAATTGTTCAAAAGACATTGTGAACGAAATGCAGTGAGGATTACTCCTGTGACCTGGGCAGCCATCACATCCGCTTTGCGTAGGAGCATCAGCAAAGACTGAATTTAGAGAACGTACTAGGATGGAATCAGGATATGGGGTTTCTAGTCTCTATTCTGCTACTGGCCTGGTGTGTGACCTTGGGCAGGTCAATTGGATTCCTTTTGAGAAGTTTACTTAGTAACATTTCTCATTTGTGTGGATTATATCCAAGACCCCTTCCAGCTCTGTGGATCTGTCTCTTCCTAACCCATGGACCTCCACTCACTATGTTTAGACCAAGAAAAAGATATTCATTCATTATTGCATCTAAAAAATTGTGTTTTTAATGAGATTTGGCTGCTAAAGTAATGATGGTGGCATACTGCATAGTTTCACAAGACACTAAAACCAGTGCTTTGGGGGAGGTGGGTAGTTTCCAGCTGTGCTCGGTGTTGACCTTGCATAAGTTGTAAAATGTCTGTTGTAGAACTCTTTTCCACCTGAATTTCTCTTTTTCAGAATGGTGTCTTTCTAGTACATCAGTTGCTTGGTCAAGTACTAGACATAACTGGAAAAGGAGACCGCCATTTCTGAACCCAGAGGATGGACTGTGCCATGGGCACAGAGATACGTTGTTGAAATGGTTCTAGAAGCATCAGCATATGCTTGGAGGAGGAGAGACACAAGGCTGTGGTATCACAGAACTTCCAATAAACTCCTCTTGAGCGCCCACTGGTGGCCATGCTTTTCGGATTCCCAGTATCTCAGATGAACCCAGTCACTAGAACTTGTAAGCCATTAGGGCAGACATCTTCCATTCAGGTGGCACTAGCTTTCTAACATGCCATGTTGAAAGTATTTAGAAGTTCAACTGGAAGATACTGTGATCGATTAATCGATCAATTAAGATTGATCAACATCTGTCAAGGGGCTGGATAGAAGACTTTATTATAAGTGCCCTAGGTTAGCCTGTCTTCAGTGACCAAGAATGAGACCGTCATAGACACGGATGCTGAGGGCTTAGAGACCTGGGAGACTTGCTGAACAGTTAGTGTGAAACTGAGGGCAGCAGGAGAAAATAAGGCTGTTAAAGTGATGTCCCTTACAAAGAAGCCCCTTGGCTTAGTTAGTTTGAATAACCAACCACATTACATAATCGGTAATGGTCAGATGAGGACCCTTTGCAGTTGAGATCACTCATGACAGCTCAGGTGTCCTTATCCGGGATGCCAGAGAAAGGGGTTCCTTCTGAACCACCTTTCTCCTAAAGAGGTTTCACAAGGTCCTGTGGCTCTGCGGTCTTTTTAGGGGAGTAAATAACTCCATTATCTCAGTGTAGCAGTGTCTACCCAGAACCATGTGCTGGTGAAAACTGATTGTCATAGCCTCAATCCAGACAAGAAGGAAGCATGTAGTATTAGTGGGATAGTATGCAGTACCAAGTGGGGGCCTAATTCTCTGGATGGATGAAAATGGTTCTAGGAGTCCAGGGATCTGGCTCCTGGAATTAAAATACACACAGTTTTGGTTTTTGTGAAAGAAAGCATTTGCTTCTTGGGAAATACAAATACGTCTAAACATTTATTGAGCAACTACCATTTCACTGTTCTCTTTCTAGGTCCTGGAGATACAAAAACAAAGATGACCTAGTGACATGGTGTTTGTCCTTAAGGAGCCAACAGTCTGGGGGAAGGGGCATAGGTAAAGTGTGATAAGACACTACGATACACAGGCGGAAGTCAGAGAGCCAGCAGTTAGCTCTGAAGGGATTTGGGAAAGCTTTCTCAAGTATTTGAACTGAATTTTGAAGGATGGCCACAATCCTAATGTGTCAGGTAAAGAAGGAAGGGAAGAACAGCAGGCTCCAAGGTCCTTACTCATAACAATTTCTAGCATGCTTGATGTGATTTCAGTAGAGGGGGCATGGGAAGGAACTTTGGTCTACAGTTTTATATCCTTATATCCTTGTGCTCCTCAGTTTAGGGCACACTACACGCAAGGTCGGTCTTGTTTCCTCCACAGACACCACTCGACTGTGTATCTAGACATAGACACATCCTTGATGGGAAGCACGGTGTTGTTTTGTCATGAGCTGTTTTGCACTTACAGGAATGGTATCCTGTTGTGGATGTTACTCCAGCTTAGATACTTGGGTGAGAGGTGGCCAGAAATGAGACCAGAAAGGCTGGTTGGGACCAGATTATGAAGGAACCGACCCCTTGGGAAGAAACATGCATATTAACTTTGGAACAGCACAAATGTCCCCTGGAAGGTCACTCAGCAGCAAAGGAAACTGCACCCAGGTACTCGTCAGGGTCCAGGGCTGAGGCTGAGTTTGACCCACAGCATGTCAGACTGTGGGTTTTAAGTCCCAGTTCCACCACATGCCTAGCCCTGGGCGAGCTCCTCATATCTCTGAGCTTCAACTTCCTCCTCTATAAAACAGGGATAATGATAATACCTATCGCATGGGATCATTTTGAGGATTAAATTAATTAATTTATAATAATCCTCAATTAAATTGAGGATTAAATAAATTAATACATGGACAGTGTCTAGAACAGTGCCTGGAACATAGTAAGCACTCACATGTTAACTTTTACCACATGTTAACTTTTATTCTTTTGATTGGTTGGGTTTTCGATTCTGACTTGATGGGTAGTGTTCTTGCTTTTGGCCTAAGGAACACAGATCTTTAACTTAAAGTTATAGTTTAGCAGAGACAAGGGGTGGGGTTGGGGGTGGGGAACCAATAATGTTGAGAGGAATGGAAAAGCTTTGTAGTTAGCATTTAGAGACCTACGTTCAACTTTCTGCCCTGTAAATTATTTGCAGTATAAACGTGCACTTGTAACCTGAGCCCTCATTTACACATCTGGAAGGAAAATACCTACATCGCAGGTTTGTGACATAGATTAAGTGAAAATGCTGTGGATACTGTGGGCATCTAGTGATGCTGATATCTGAATTACTCACTGCCTGTGCGTTATGCACGCACTTTGGCTTAAAACAAATTCCTGTTCCAGGTTCTCTCTCTGCGGGTTGTTTTCCTGTTCACCGTGTAGTGAGGCATGTACAGATGGACTCTGTTAGCACGGCTCTTGAAGAAGGACCCCCTCATCAGACAACCCTGCCTTTTCAGCTGTGGGTTCACAGAGCCGGTGCTTTTTCTGATGAAGCCTGGGTCCTGTCCTCCACAAGGGTGTTCTCCTGGCTTCTGTCAGGCAGGTGTGGTTCTTTGGTGGGGTTTCTCTGAGGCACTCACATGACTGGTCTAGTGTTTCCTAGAGTTGGAATATGAATTATATTGTTTTGGAAGCATATCCATAGTGGGTCTTCCACAAATACTTGTGAATGTTGTTGTGACAGCTGGTTACTGTGACAGTCTTCCCCTCTACAGGACTAAACCCTTATTCCAAGGGCATGTGCTGATTCTTACTTCTTCCTGTCTACCCCCATTCCCAGCACGGAGCCTAACATGTGGTAGGTGTGGCGCCAATGATCGGGGCTAGAGGAAGAGTTAAGGACTTGAAGGGAGACGGAGAGAAGATGCCACCTGCTTCTCCTTGACATGCAGCTCTTCTCTGCTGTCCTCCTTTTCCCTCTCTCTTTCCAGCTCCCCTCTCCCCATAACCAGTGTTGTGACTCACTTCCTAGCCTTAATTCCCCCTTTTAGAAGATAGTACGGATTTCTTTCATGTCCTCTCATCACAAAAATGAAAGATGACACGTCTTCATTATAAAGAAATGGCCCCAGCCACTTCTGGAAAAACTCTAGTGGTTAATCAGTTACTTTTAATTTAAATATATATGCTTAATGCTGAATTACACTGTAAAACTCCCAGGCTGATTTATGGTCTCAGTCCGCCTTAATTAACATCGATTCGAGGGGAATAGTAAATGGGAATGGCCTTCACAATTGAGGCTGAACAATGAACTCTCTGGGTGTTGTCCAATTTGTAACATGATTTACATGGAAGCAAGCCCTTCCTTTCCCAGGGTTATCCCTTTTTCATCTGGTGCGTGGGACAGGTTATATATAATCCATAGATAGGAACATTTGCTGTCAAATACTTTGGCTGATTTAGAGCTAGGCCACAAAATGGTCACTATTAATAAAGAAGGAGAAAAAACCTAATCTGAGGCTTTGCAGGGATTCCAGGTTCTCGCTATGTGTCATCGCTTGTCCCGTCTGTGGCGTTTTTACGAAGTGGCCATAATGAAAGTCAGATTAAATGCACAGGATATATACATTTAATCAACAGCCATCGGAGTCTGCGGTGCTGGAAGAATTATAAGAGCCCTGTGAATGCAAATTTATTGCAAAAGAATCCAAGGGGTGGGGGAATGAACGTCTGCTGAATGGTACTACCTGACACGGGACACCGAAAACCCTTCCAGAGTGAGTGATTTAAGTGTAAGGTTTGGCTTGTAAAGCTGCCAGCTGCTTGGTTTCAAAACTTGAAACATTTCCAAAACATTGGATGAGGCACTTTATATGTGCACTAGAGTAAATACTCTGGTTTTACTGCCAATTTAAATGTGCTCAGTTTACAGTAATGAGCTTGTATAGGCATTACCTTGTTTATAGAAAGTGGAACAGGAAGAAATGAACATTAACCATTACCAGTAGCGATTCCCACTGCCTTCTACCACCATGCTGACGGCAAGAAAAGTTTCTTGTAATTCGGGAATATGTCACAACTGACATTGGTGTGTACTTGGCCTTCATGCCATGTTGCTTCAACAGAGTAACAAATGCTCTAATTCAACGTGGCTCTGATAAGGCCGCTCAGACCAGTTGGCTGTTTCGTACTATTTTTTTCCTAAAACAGATGTTAAGAGCCTTCTCAGATATGGGAATCATGGGGCAGTAGAATAGGTAGGACTGATTATATATAATTGAGTTTGTTTTAGCCAAGTCTGTTCTCTCCGAGTGAATCTATCATGGGAGTGATTTATTTTTTTTCCCTTTAAAAAATTATTCGGGTGTGTTTTGATGCACTCCATGGAAGCGATGGTCTTTGTCTTTTGGAATGACTGGCACCAGAACCCCTTTGGCCCTCTTGCACTCTTGGCATCCTGGACTGGAGACGGGCAGACATATTTAACCTGAAAGACATAATTTGCTCAGACTGGAAAAGAAAGAAAATCTAGAAATCTAAGGAGACACTAGTAGGCACAATGCCTAGAAGTGAATAGGTGCTTCGTGAATACTATTGAGGGAGATAAAGGAAGGGTTGCAGGGATGGGGGGGTGTTAATAGGAAGAGAGCCTGGAAACCCGTTTTTTAAGAGACTTACCCTCAAGAGTTCATCTGTGTTTAGACTAGACTTTTTACAACAATGTTGTCCCTACTGATTGCCTGGGACTCCTTGTCTTTATTTCTGCATTTGTTTGCATGGCTTCTGAGAACCCTTTGGCCCAAGTACACATACTTAGGATAGCAGGATTATGCTACCCAAGAATACCACACTTCGCCTACAGGGTAATCCCATTGTGTGGGCTACTAGCAAAATGCAATGTTGACCAAAACCACGAACATGATTCGTGTCTGCAAAGAGCAGGATTCGAATGACACGAGTCTGTGGCTCTCACGTTGTTCTACCACCGCGCGCTGCGTATGTTTTCTGGCTGGTCTGGCTTTACTGCTTTTTTTCTAACTGCATTTTCATGACAAAAAAGGAAAAGGAAAAAGGAAAGAAAGCTAGTTATCCAGTATTTAATAGTTCAAAATATTGACTACCGGAACGTTCCTAGGAAATGAGCTCTAGCTCTTTCTATTTTCCCTCTTGGACCCTCTCCTTTTCCCTCTACTTCCATTTCTCTTTCTCTTTTGTTCCCTTCTCAGTTCATCATTTCTTAGTAGGAAATCCCTAAGGCTTATTTTTCACAGTCGTTAAATACAACTGTATTTTAAAAAAATACTTGCTTTCTAACACTATTTTTTCAGTATTTAGTTTCCTTATCCTTTCAGAGCCTCTTCTTCCTAGAGTCTGCCATAGTTTTCATGCCTTTTAATCACAACTCTTTCTAAACATTTCAACTTACAACATTTGAAAGAATCTTCTCTCATGTCTCCCTTCTGTTTGTGATTATGACTAGCTTGATGAGTTTCTAACCTATGTACCCTGTGGGTCTTCGTGGTTTGGGGGGGCTTGCTTGCTGGGAGGCACCCTGCTTCCTCTGAAGACAGTCCTTCCTGCAGCAGAGCGTGGGACTGGGATCCCAGGGCCCTCAAGCCCTGGATCTGCTGGCCGGGTACAGGGAATCCTGGAGGGAAGGAGAGCAGCTGGACTTTGACTTCTTCCTTCTCTGTCACCCTCCTTAAACCAGGGTATCAGATCATCTTCAAAGAGGAACTGAAGTCAAGGAGGAGGGGCTGATCAGGCCAGCTGAATCGTTTATTAGGGATAGAGTTTCTTTCTTCTACTTTATCCGTTCCCTACCCTGGGTCATACTCCCTCATTATTTCTTGTTTTCCTGAAGTGTTCTTCTAACATGTCAGCCCACACTGATATCTCCCTTGTCTCAGGCCAGCTCCTGCCATGGTTATCTCTACCATTCATCTTGGCAATAAATTGTAGAGTACCTTACATAATTTAACTTTTCAGAAAGTAATCTTGTCTTTGAAACATGATTGTAAGTTCCAGGACAGGAGAGAGCAAAGTACATTGCTCCAAGCCCAGAGTCTTCTGTGGGTTTTCAGTAGTACCTACAAACAACTCTGTGTTTAGAACAGGCTTTCTTTCTTTCTTTCTTTTTTCTTTTTTTTTAACATTTAATTTTAGGCACTCACCACACCCAGTGTGGGGTTCGAACCCACAATCCTGAGATCAAGAGTTGCATGCTCCATTGACTGGGCCTGTCAGGTGCCTCTAGAATAGGCTTTTAGTAAACATTTAGCAGTTTTTTCTGTAAAAATTTCTGCTGAGCTGTTCCTTTCTTAGTTCCAGCTTGCTTTTTTTTTTTTTTTTTTTTTTTTTTTTTT